>NW_010338157.1:135109-148295 GCF_000700745.2 Antrostomus carolinensis
CCTAAATAATTCCCCTGAACTTTGTAAGGGGACTAGCCTCACTACTCACAATAAGATTCTCTCTCCACTTTTCTATTAAATTTCATTGAACAGATGTACAAGTGGGAAACAATTCTAGGAGCTGAAGATGCCTCTGGAATTAGTTAAGCAATTTCTGTTTGATAGAATTTCTTACAAATCCAAATATTCAAAGAGACCACCACAAAGTAAAGCCATGGAGATACTAATCTATCACAAGTCCACACTGTTTCATCCCAGCTCACTGAACCCTCTGCAAGCCTTTCTTCCCATGTTGGTCAGTGTCAGGCCAGACCCACCACAAGTAGCAGCTAAGAGGACTTAAACAAAACACTGAAACAGCAGTGTTTCAGGTTGCCATTTGGTAGCAAGATCATTATTGCTTATAAATACCTACAAGAATAATTCTTGATGCATACTTATCCAGGCTTTGCAGATCTGAGGAACACTGCTAGGCCATCTTCTGAGATACAGTAAGGGAACTACTATGCTTTTCAGTCAAGAAGGTAAAGGCTGAAGGATAGTTGGGATCAGGCTGAATGTAGTCATTGCTTATGATTAAATCAGTTGGATGGACAATATGGGCATGGCGGGAGAATATACCTAATTCTGAAAACAGATACAGAGTATCATTTAATGAACATATCTTCTTCCTTTCTTAGTCTGTAGGTAGTGATACTACTTTGCTAAATGCCATGAAAAAACTAAGAAGGTAGGAACTACAGGAAATGAAACTGATGATCCGTCTGCTGGGCAGACCCCTTGAGAGTAGCCATTCCAAGGACAGTGCAGACTCAAGAGGGAATTTCTTCCCTTGCCCTAAGCCATTATGCCTTGTCCAATCAAGAATGAGGAGCTGGATCTGCTCTGTCCCATGAAGAAGACAAACATAGTTAAGTGACAGAAGTGGGGAGAAATGAAGGAGAAGAGAGATGGTTTGGGGAAGATGTAATTTATGGGGAAAATTGGGCAGTAAACTTCACTTCTCATCTGTGGATAAGACAACCTGTAAACTGCATTTGCTTACAAACCCTTCACTGCCAAAAGCAGCTTGCTGTGGTAAGAGACTGAATCATTGCTGTTGCTGACACAAAAAGGAGGGCCTCCCCATATGCTAGCTTTATATTATTATCTCCAGCATATGAATATGACAGGTCTAGGAGGGAATAGAGAAAACACAATGAACTTCAAAAATCCTGGCATGATGGCATTTAAGGACTATAGTGGCCAGCATAAAACTGATGTTCCTCTGTGGCTGATAAATATTGGAATCCAAATTAGACTCAGACCAGTTCTCCAATAAGGGGAGCTACAAGAATAGCTAATAGCCTCCTCCTGGCAGCTGTAATAAACATATACAGAAGCTATAATCCTGAATAAATATAAAATTAACATTTTTGTGGCTTTTAAAACACATCTTTTGCAATCTCCTAACAAAGGATTGGTGAATCATCATGTCATGCTGTCATTTATGGAAGTGCAACAGATGGAGGAGCTGTCATCAGCGATCCATCAGAAACCATCTCAGGGGTGAAACTGGTGTCATGAGGCACACTCAGAGAGAGAACTGTGGTGGAAAACAGCTTCTGGAGGTGGTCTCCAGGAACTCTGGATCACAGTGTTTGTGATGGGTGTGTATATTTTGTATGAAACTACTGGAAGCAGTGTTACCAGATTGTTCATAAAGGTGCCAAAAGTAAGGCAATACCACAGCTACTACTGCCTGATGGACATTAAATCAGCCATCTTATGTTTATGCATTACAATACAATCCTTAATTGCTTGATTGCATACTACATTGATGAAGGACCTGTCTCAACCACTGCCCAGAGTGAACTTTGTGGGCTAAATCAGCTGCATAGCAAAGCCCTGTTGTGTGCAAGACTGCCTTCTTTCCATGGAGGCATGGAAAACTATGGACTGAGTGAGTTGGTGATCTGCATGAAGGGACAGAAGGGATAGCTGCTGAACAAGTCACCTGAAATCAAACTCCCCAGAGGTGGTTGCTAATTGTGTCACTAATTTTGTGGTAACTGTGATATTCTGTGTAGAGCACCAGGACATGTTTTGCAGCAGTACTGGCAAAATACAACTGCAGTGATTAGTGTTATGCTGTGAACAAATGAAGTGTTATTGACACAGTGGTGAGTATGGGAAAAAATTGTGCTGGAGGCATGCTAAAAATGTGCATCCTGATCAGCATTCTTTTTTTCTGAGCAATAGGAATTATGCCAAATTCAACTGGAAGGCTGTTTTGCAAATAAACACAAGTGACGTGAAGCTCCCAGATTAGTATCATTAATGATATTTTTAAAAAAGTTATTAAAAGCTACATATTATATATATTGAATCATACCACAGAGAGGAAAAAAAGTCCCTTAGAGTTTGCTTTAATGTTATCTCTCCCATGTGAATAGCTGGGAAAAGGCCATCCTATTTGTTATTTTTATTATAAAGCCATACAGAACAGGTATTACATTTCATTGCCATCTCCAGGGCACCGAACTAGTTGGGTAATTTGGGCCTAAACTTATCCAGTTGCTTCCTCTACCCCACAAAGATAGAGAAACTAAGGCAATCAATTGAAGTGGCCATCTAGGAGGATTAACACTTTCTGCTAAATCTACTGGCAGGAAGAGGTGGAAACCTGCAACTGCCTGGCACAGAAAGGAGGTACGGAATGTATATCCCATTTTCCCAGGAGACTTGTTACTAGTAAGTAATTCTGTCCATGCAAAGGCCCCTGCAGTTGTAAAAGCACAAGTAGTATCATGGAACGGGGTTATCCCAGGCCTGTAAGCACAACTGTGCTGACACTGCTAAGCACAGGGCTTGATCTGGTCCTTGTGGTTCTCCAGCCTTGTATGCCCTGCCTTCACTTCCCAATGACCTCCATCTTGCTGAGTCTAGATGCCTTGCAGAGGGATCTAGATAGATTGGAGCATTGGACAATGATTAAAGTTTAACAAGTTCAAATTCCAGATTCTGCACCTAGGAAGGAGAAACACCAGGCACAAGTATAAATTGAGAGCAGCCCTGCAGAAGGGGATCTGGGGGTGCTGGTCAGCAGCAGGCTCAATATGAGTCAGCAGTGTGTCCTGGCAGTCAAGAGGGCAAACCACATCCTAGGGTCCATCAAACACGGTGTAACCAGCCAGTCAAAAGAGGTGATTATCCTGCTGTATTCAGAGTTGGTGTGGCTTCAGCTTGAATACTGTGTGCAGTTCTGGGCCTCACAATTTAAGAAGTATGTGAAGTATGTGTCCAGAGGAGAGCAACAAAGCTGGTGAAAGGGCTGGAAGGAATGCCCTATGAGGAGTGGCTGAGGACTTTGGACTTGTCTAGTTTGCAGAAAAGGAGGCTGAAGGGTGACTCTGTTGCTCTCTGCAGTTTCCAGAGGAGGGAACATGGTTCTTCTCCCTGGTATCCAGTGTTAGGATGTGTGGGAATGGTTCAAAGCTGTCCAGGAGAGGTTTAGACTAGACATTTGGAAGCATTTCTTTACTGAGAGGGTGGTCAAACACTGGAACAGGTTTCCTGGAGAGGTGGTTGATGCCCCAAGCCTGTCAGAGTTTAAAAGGCATTTGGACAATGCGCTTAATAACATGTTTTAACTTTTCGTCAGCCCTGAATTGGTGAGGCAGTAGGACTAGATGATAATTTAAGTTTGTTAAAATTGAAAATATTCTATTCTATTCTATTCTATTCTATTCTATTCTATTCTATTCTATTCTATTCTATTCTATTCTATGCTGTGCTCTGCTGTGCTGTGCTATGCTATGCTATGCTATGCTATGCTATGCTATTCTAGAGTTCTTTGATTTTCAAATGCAGTAGCAGTGTTTTGGTATGTCAGCTCTCCTATGATTAAAGAACCTTCTTTTTTTTTTTTTATTTTTAAGCATTAGTAAGGGTCTGCCATTCTGGCTCTCAGTAGCACATTGTGTGTTAGACTTCATTTTTACTATGTTTTCCCTTAAAAAAACCCAGAACAGCTATAAGAGGACTCTGCTAAATTTGTAAAATAAATGGAAAGGCAATGCCTTCTATTTGCAGATACTAGCAAAATCAAGACAAGACAGACTTGGAAAACCAATTCAAATTGGAAATAGAAAAGAAAGAAAAAGAGGAAAGAGGTAGTATAATCAGAGCAATTTATCTTTAATTTTGCTTTTTTTAGTGGAGAAGGGGAAAGGACTTGTATTACGTTAACCTTACCAAATCCTGATAAGACTTAAAATAGTTTCAGAGGTGGTTATACTAGTAAAATAAAAACCTTTTAGAGGATCTAAGAAGTTAATTTTCTTGGCAGAATTAGGACATAATCACCGTAAGAGAATCAGTGAAGACAGACAATCACAACAGAGAAGGGGAGAAAATATCTTCAGTGACTTATCTGGCTCACAACTTAGGAATTAATCAAAAGGGACAAGTTGTGTGGTTGCCTGGGTCTCAGTTTAACAAGGTACTTAAGTATATGTTTAAATTCAGGTATGTATACTGACTTAATAATTTAGCAGATGAACTCTGGAGAGCCTTTCTAAGTTATTCTATGATTAATCTCAGCAATATTAACTTGTTGACGTTTTATGGACACATTTATGCAAACTGTGTAACTAAATTTGGATTCTAGGGTCCACAGCAGCAGAGAATTTTTGAATTTTGAGTGTTTATGGAAGACAAATAGCTAGGCCCTGAAGAGTTAATACACCTATTTTGCTTCTTGCTTGCACTGAAAATGACATCAGCAGTATGTTTATTACATTCCCTAAATAATCCCAGACAGACAGCAACAACCTTTTGCAAGAAGTTTTCTAGCTGGCTGCTTGAGGACAACTTAACTCCTACTTCAACTCCGTTACCTTTGAGGATATTTTCCCCACGATGACTTTGATGTTTAGAGAACAAAATACAGTGGAATCAGAGGAAAAAAAAAAAGTACCCATTAGAGCTGCGCTGTTTGATGCTGCTGTGATGAAATGTAGCTTGTTTTTTAACAGATATTTTGGGAATACCCATCCAATCTAACTTGAGTCTAAACTACAAAGTTATCTCAGCTTCCCTGGAGCAAGTGGAAAGTGGCAAGAGACAGGATATTCAGCCTATACCAAAACATACTCATAATGTAGAATAAATTTCTCTTCCCCTTCACTGACCCAATGACTGTCTACTTTCTCACTAAGTAATATCAGAGGATATGGAATTGAATTTCTGACAAGGAAGGGCCTTTTTGTTTTGCTCTGTTGTTGTCATCATTTTCTAGTTAAAAAAAAAAAAAAAAAAAAATTAATCCAAAGCTTTAAGATTGTTTCCTTTTATTTTATTAAAGTTTAGCTGACGAATTGCAATTTTCTTTGATATTGCTCCAGGTTATTATTTCTGAGGAGTAATGGTTTGAGTTCAGAGTATCTTTGAGATATTCTACAGAAAGCCATTTTCTGTAGCAACATAATTTTCAGCAGCATATAACCAAGGAGACATGCTGGTTCTCCTCCTGAAGCAAAGCTGTCACTGGGTTCTATGCTTCTGCTAAGATATCATGGCAGGTGGTTTCTCCAGTGCTGGCCACTTAATAAATGTGATATCTAAGAGAGATGTTTATGGGAATTAGATAAGACATTGAAAGATTTACTTCTTTGCCTGTCTCTGGGTTCAATGGCTCTCTGGAACAGAAATCACCAGTTTAATAATTCACACGCCTGTTAAGCACAAAAAGTTTTTTCCTTAATCTTTGAAAACTGGGAGGGAGGAAGAACCGTGTTGCCTGGTTTTCAGTTTTGAGGTTTTTGATGTAGAAATGTCTTGCCTTTTTTGAAAAGTTTGTGGTTGAAGAGGTTGAAATGAGTTAAAATGAATATTTACAGGAGCTTGGTACAGTAGTCGGCTTCTCACTTCTTGTCCCCCTCTGTCCCTCACACAGACTACAGCCCCTTGGCCTTATGTTTTCAGTTCTTTACAGCACTCACCCTCTCCCTGACCAGTTTATCAGGATTTTAAGATTTTGCATTCCCAAAGGCAGGGTGCAAAGTTCCTTGTCCATCTAATACTAAAAGTTTCACAGTTCCCACAAGAAGACATAACAAACCTGCTCTGCTGTTATTTATGGAGAAAAACTGTTTTAACAGTCAGGACATGCCTGCTTCCTTTGTGAACATATTCACAAATCCTAAAAGCTGTTAAAATACAAGCATAAATATAAAAATATCTGCACCAGGTGGTCCTTATTCATGGAATGCCACTTGCCATTCTTGACTTTGAAAGCTTTAGTTGGCAGTTCAGTGAGCAGCATTGATCCTGTGTGACTCCGTAATAATGATCAGCCAATACTGAAATACCCAACAACAGTCCTACAAAACAACTTAGTTAAAAATAAAAACATTCTCTTTTCACTTGAAACACCCCAAAATGGAATGAAATAAAAGGATAAATTGAAAAATATCATTATTAATGTAAACCATAGACTGTACTGTAATAAAATAATTCCAAATAATACTTGATCAAAGGCTTAAACAGGCTTTACCCTGCTGCTTGTACTGACCATATTTTTCTTAGCTTCAATAATAAAAAAAGTTTTCCTTTCCAGTTATAAAGAGATTTTCAGTAGTAATTAGAGTGGTATAGAGACAGGGAAGGTGGACAGGGGGAGTTTTACAATCAAGGGCCTTTGAAAAGGGCCTTCTGTTGTCTTTCAAATTCTCGTTTATTTTTTTTAATTAGTTTTATTGAAGTGTTCGTATGTAGTGGAACAATGCTGAAGTGTGTGAGATGTGACTACTGTAGAAGAATGCATACTTGTTAAACTTACAAGCTCTGATTACACTTCTAGGCACATTTTAGTATGATGAAGGATCTCTGGGAGCCATTTGACTTGACCAATCTTTTTTAAACAAGTGTAGCAGATCAGAATCTACATGCTTTGAGCATGCCTTTCTTCCCAAATTCCACACTTTTTCAGAGTATCTTTTACGTATGGTCTATCAGCTCATAATTCTCTCAAAAGAGGAACAGCTTATTATTAATTTGTGTCTATTTCCTCACAGGAAATCTTTTAGGATTTTAGCACGGAAGGAGCCGTATGATCGATGGAGTGAAGTGTCAGGAGCTGTTAGACAAAATAATGCTGGCTGTACATAGCAGCTTTACTGCAAAATTTTGGACACCTTTCACATACCAGACTCCAGAGGCCCAAACTGTGGAATTTTCCTTGGATCTCAGGGGATGACAAGGTAAGGCAGCATGTGCACAGCTTGAGGCTTGGAGGTCATTAGTGGGATCTGGTGAGTGCCTTCCAGTCAGGAATAAAAAACTGTGTACCAAATGTTAAAGTGCAAATGGAGATAGAATATCAGGAAAGGTTCAAAGCAAGCATCAGATTTGGCTGCACTTGCAGCAGACTCTCCCACTCTCACTACACCGCTTGTATAGACCTCAAACAGAGGGTCCTAGAGACAGGGAGTACATCTCTCTGTGTGCACACCTCCTCCCTTCCTCAGCACAAAACTATCACCTGATAGTCTACAGACCTTTCTTGAGCATGAGAAGTTTTTTATGGATTCCAAAGGATGAAAAGTGAATCTACTGATGATAAGCTTAGGTTTGTTAATGGGGCTACAGGTCTGCTTACTGTAGACCCAAGCCTGCCTATACACTCATGCAAAGTTCCATGTATATGCTATCTATCTCAATTACTTTATTTCTAAAAAAAGCAAAGGTAACTTATCTGTAATTGTGATCATAGCATTTTTTTTTCATAATGTCTTAAAGTATTGCTACAATACATGGATCTCTTTCCTTGCCAGTGCCTTTGATCTGAATCCAATATGGGTTAGTTAGACGTGGTGTTCATAGACAATTTTTAGCAGCTCACAGCTTTCAGTACTGACCCTGTTGACATAAACCATATCTGTAAATTCATTTGCACTGACTAAATGAAATTAAGAAAAAGATGGGGAAATGAAATCCCAGCAAAATCAAACAGCTTGCATTCTGTAGTGTTTAGAACATTTTGTATTGGCCTGTGCATAAAGATTTGAGAATGGAATAGCTATTGCCTGTCATTCAGCAATTCCCTGTATGAGTCAGAGCAGTGGTATTTATCCCCTAGGAACCTGCAGAAACCTTTGTTCTTAAGTCACTTGAAAGTAGAGAGGAGAATGCACTTCAGATTATAAACTCTGTAAGTAAGCTCTGTAGTGTAGCCCTGACCTGGTCTTTGGTGTTTGGGAAGCATTCAGTGGCCCCTCCATTCAGCCTGCAAAGGTCACTGAAAAGTTGCCAGGGCTTTTGATTGCATTTGTTTAGGCTCAAATAGGATGGTCTTCTTTAACTCTACTTTCTGTGATTCCATTAGAAATCCTAATTTCTCATTCATAAGGCCAAATTTTACTTTCAATTTGGAAAAAGAGCAGCTTCAGGGGAATTTAGGCTCTCTTGCCTGAGAGCAACATTGAAATTAATTTTCAGCAGTAGTCTTCAAGGCTTCTACATTCATTAAAGTTTACAAAGCATTTCTTTTGTCAGTGTAGCTTTTTAAGTAGAGAAACTGCCAGATCATACTCCTTCTCTCAAGTACACCTCTCTGTAGAAGTGTGTCTTTGTCTTTAGTTGTGTCTCCTTCGTGTCACCTTAGTGTAGGCAGCAACAGCTCTTTACTGTGACAAAGCAGTCTTAGAAAATAACTTTTAAAACTTTGTCACTAAAATCTGAACTTTTTCTAAATTGTGGAAACAAGCCATAACTTGGAGGGCATGAAGTTCCCTTTTTCCTTATGTTATATTACCCTCTAGTGGATGAGTCCTTGAGCATCAGCACCTGAAGTAAAGACAAGTTAACTGAAGGTTTTCATGCATTGTTCTTTAACTGATGATACAAGACCTGTAAATTTCCAATATGCTTTACCTTTTTTTAAAAAAAAAAAAATCTTCAAAATAATAGAAAACTTGCAAACACAATTCCAAATCAGTTTATCTTTGTAGAAAATGAATGTGAGAAACAGTATCTTCTATCCAAAGAAGAAAAAATTATCTTCAACACTGAATGATAGAAAACCAAAGTAGGAAGATAAAAATAGACCCTAACAATAGATAAAGGTCTATTTTTATCTTCCCTGACATCTTTCTGGACTAGGAAAGGAATGGGAAAGGGAAAAAGGCAATTAGTTTAAACATTAAATGCTTGTGAAAGGAGGAATATATTAAAAACTTTCAACAATCCTTCAAGATTCCTAGGGAATAAAACTGGTCTAAATTTCAGTTTCTATTTCTAATTTCAAGTTCTTTTAAGGATTTGGAGGGATCTATGCAACATAAATTGATCAATATGTTTATTTCAAGGGATTAACCAATGTAATCACTAAAACGCCTTTTATTGTTCAGTTTATTCAGTCTCGATTATTGTTCTAAATTTATTGAAGAATCAGAACAGTCTGACTATTATTATTACAAATTAACAGACTCTCATTAGCTTAATTCCAGTTAAAGCAATAAAATAAACCTCAAGGCAATCCAGTAACTTTTCATACTTCTAATATTTACAAAGAAATAGAGAGATTCAGTTGCAGATTTCATTCAGAACAATTACAGTAAATTTCATATTTCTCTGACTTTGGTTACATTTAGAAATGTTCAGCAAGTACTCATGATGTGCTGTTTGCATTGCCATGGTAATGAGTTGTGTGATATTAGTTCTGTTCTTGTAGAGTGACTTACGTAAATAACAAACAAGATTCTAGTTATGAATATAAGAACAGAACATTCAATTTAAAATTACATTGTTTCATTGTCATTCTATTGTTTGTTGGAACTAACAGAAACAATTCAATCAAATTTGCATTACTGCCCAATAGTTAGACATTTTGCTTGATATATTTAATGGCACTATTTTCCTCTAGCAAATCTTTCCACAAGAATTACATAGCAAAGCAAACTCAGCAGGCATTCTTGAAGAAGGTCCTTCAAATAAACATATAATATTATTAGAAATTAATTCAGGATATATTGGAGCTTGGAACTCCAAGCGTATGAGTATTTATGAATCACAAAACAATCCCCAAAATATGATCAGATCAACATTTATTTGTAATTGGAACAAAATGTACAGAATTTTTCCTCCCATCACTCAGGCCTAGTATGTGCAACAGTCCTAAAGACCAAGTTGTAGGGTATTTATCTTTTGTGCCGTTCTCAAAATGAGAGTAACTGCCCAAAAGAGCATCCTCTCTGTCCATGGAACTTCACTGTAGTAAAACTGAAGTATTGTTGGGGGTGTCTTGCAGTCCCAAATACCTGGGTGCTGCAAAACCTCAGAGAAAGAAATCACGCCCAAATATCAGCACAGCACAAATGTAGTGCGCTCAATTTCTTGTGGTTTTTTGCCCCAGTGGGTTTGCTCTCTGCAAGCGTCAGACCAGTCGCATCCCATGCCTTGAGCATGGGAAGAGCACGGCTTTTCTCTGCCACAGGTTTCCTCCACTATGGAGACATGGGGCTCCCCTGCGTTCACACTGCAATGCTGCCTCTCCTCTTCCCTGTGAACTGTGCTGCTGCATGTCACCTGCTGTGTCAGGGACCCACACTGCAGACCTCTGCATGGCCTCATGCCCAAAGAGAACTAGGTGCAAGGTGTTCCTCAGGCAATAACTATCCTCTGCTGTTTCTTCCATTATCTTTACCTACTTACACATTATTTTCAGTCAAACATGAAAATTCTGTCTATTTATCCAGATTCAAAGAACAGACTCCCCAGGGAGGTGCTCATGGCACCAAGCCTGACGACATTCAAAAAGCATTTGACCAAGGCCCTCAGACACATGGTCTGAATCTTGGGACTGTCCTATGCTAGGGCAAGAGTTGGACTCAGTGATCCTTGTGGGTCCCTTCCATCTGTGATTCTATAAGTGCTACATTGTATACTTTTTTTTTTTTTTTTTTTTTTTTATTTTGGTTCTCCTCCTAGGTAGCAATATAGCATATTAACAGAAATGATGTTTTTCTTTCTAAATTTGGAAGGCACTATCTTGGATATCCCAGACAGGGTAATGTGGTCTGCCACTGTGAATGTCTAGAGTAATTGCTGTCCTTACCCAGCCTTTAAAAAGCTAAAGAATGAGGAGTGGTGAAAATGAGTGATTCAAGATGCTTTGTAAAAAGAAGGCCATCAAAGCATGTTTTGTGCCAGCTGTGATTGTGACTATTCTGGTGTATATATTTAATGTGTTAGAGTAAGATTGCAGCAGGTTGTTTCAGCCTGCCAGGCTATTGGCTGAACTAGAGATCTGAAGCTATTTCCTTGGCTGTTTGCCTATGTAGGCGGGTTGACCAGGAGCCCTGCTGTTGCAAGGCACTTTTTGCATGGGAGCTTGTGATGGACTCTGTTGAATTTTGGTCACTTCTGACCACCACTGTCCCAGAGAAAAGCAGAAGAGGTTGCTCTTGAGCTGCCTTTTTAGAGGCCAAGAACTGGACTGCACTGATGTAAACTGCCTTGACTTCAATAGAGATTTCTCAAAATATACAGCAGTGGAGCTGGAAGCAGAATTTGTCAGCTGGTACTCATCTTGTGTCTGTGTGTTCATATGAGGTTGATTAAGGCTTCTTTAAATGGATACAATGGCTTAATTTAATGTTACTGGAAACCTCAACTGTGACAGGCCAAGGGTCCAGCCCATGGAATTACTACAAGAGGAAGACCTTCAGGTGAGTATTTGCTCAAGTGACATGTTTTTCCAGCTTGGAAAAGTATCACACTCCAGCATCCCATGTGTCAGGTGGTGGTGAGGTGGTGGGCAGCTGAAGCACTATCATGATGAGTGAGGGAGACCATCACATCAGCTCTATTCTTTTCCCTTTTTAATATGAATGCAACAAGATTAACAACATTGGAGTAGTGTCCATCCTTCTAAATTTAAAAAATCAGACTGTTGAAAGGAAAAGGCCAATGTCATCCTGGGGTGTATTAGAAGGGGTGTGGTTAGTAGGTCAAGAGACGTTCTCCTCCCCCTCTACTCTGCCCTGGTGAGGCCACATCTGGAATATTGTGTCCAGTTCTGGGCCCCACAGTTCAAGAAGGACAGGGAACTGCTGGAGAGGGTCCAACACAGAGACACCAAGATGATTAAGAGAGTGGAGCATCTCCCTTATGAGGAAAGGCTGAGGGAGCTGGGTCTCTTTAGCTTGGAGAAGAGGAGACTGAGGGGAGACCTAATTAATGTTTACAAATATGTTAAGGGCAAATGTCATGAGGATGGAGCCAGGCTCTTCTCAGTGATGCCCAACGATAGGACAAGGGGCAATGGGTGTGAGCTGGAACACAGGAGGTTCCACTTAAACTTGAGAAAAAACTACTTTACAGTGAGGGTGACAGAGCCCTGGAACAGGCTGCCCAGGGAGGGTGTGGAGTCTCCTTCTCTGGAGACATTCAAGACCCACCTGGACGCCTTCCTGTGTAATTTCATTTAGGTTCCTGCTCCAGCAGGGGGATTGGACCAGATGACCTTTTGAGGTCCCTTCCAGTCCCTAATATTCTGTGATTCTGTGAAAAGCAGAAATTAAGAAGAATTTTCTTTTTGGGCTCATAAGGAGAGTATCAGAAAGCAAAGTAAAACTGCAGCTTTTCTTTCACTATC
Organism: Antrostomus carolinensis; assembly: GCF_000700745.2. NCBI lineage: Eukaryota > Metazoa > Chordata > Aves > Caprimulgiformes > Caprimulgidae > Antrostomus > Antrostomus carolinensis. The sequence continues at coordinate 147,750 of NW_010338157.1, forward strand.
AGAATTGTAATATTCTTCTTCACCCTTCATCTCTATTATCAAATAGAAGTCGCTTTATTTTTAGGCATTAAAGACAGCATGACCAGCAGGTCGAGAGAGGTCCTCCTCCCACTCTACTCTGCCCTGGTGAGGCCACATCTGGAGTGCTGTGTCCAGTTCTGGGCTCCCCAGTTCAAGAAAGACAGGGACCTTCTAGAGAGAGTCCAGTGAAGGGCCACAAAGATGATGAGGTGCCTGGAGCATCTCCCGTATGAGGAAAGGCTGAGAGAGCTGGGACTCTTCAGCCTGGAGAAGAGAAGACTGAGAGGAGATCTTATCAATGTCTATAAATACCTTAAGTGTGGGGGCCAAATGGATGGGGCTGGGCTTTTTTCAGTAGTACCCAGTGACAGGACAAGGGGCAATGGGCAAAAACTGGAACACTGAAAGTTCCACACAAACCTAAGGGAAAACTTCTTTACTGTGAGGGTGTTGGAGCACTGGGACAGGCTGCCCAGAGAGGTTGTGGAGTCTCCATCTCTGGAGATGTTCAAAACCCACCTGGAT
>NW_010338157.1:148332-158051 GCF_000700745.2 Antrostomus carolinensis
AGGGGGGTTGGACTCGAAGATCTCCTGAGATCCCTCCCAACCCCCACCATTCTGTGATTCTGTGATTTTTCCCTTAGCTCTGAGCTGGTGAGGAGCAAGAGGGGGGTTGATTTGGAAACACTGTTTCTAGGCTCCTGTGTCCTTCTTACAAGGCTGTGTGGAGTTTATGTCCAGTAACCACAAAAAAGGTTGTATATGTCCACAACTGTGCGTATAACTAAGTCTTTGTGTTGGACCTAGTCTTTGTTATTTTCCTGAAGAAAGCCCCCTATCTGACCACCACCTCACTTTTCTTAAAATATATTTATATGGTAAAAAAAAGGAAACTTGGAATTTTTTTTTTTTTTTTTAAAGTCTACATGGCTGAAATGAATGTTTCTTAACAAATTGGTTGGCCACAAAATGTATTAAGAAAATAATCTAGGGAATCCTTGGGCTAGCTGATAGCTCAGCTGTTCCCATGTAGAAAGGAGTTATATTGGTGCAGCATACTTACACTGGTGTAACTGTATCCAGACTAGAGAGGCTGTGATTGTCCCAGCCCTACAGCTGCTTCTGCTCACAAGGGCCTCGTTCTGACACCATCTTGCTTGGACCTTGTTTCTAGGGGCAGCTATCCACAACATGCTCTAATAAGAAAACATCTTGCTGGTTTTGCAGGTCTTCTGCTTTGCTAAGCAGAGCATAGAAATTGTTGGTGAATGCTAGGCCAGCCAAGAGAGATAAACTGGAATGTGGGTCATGAATGGAAAGTTTGGGCTTTCTGACTCTCACGTACTGATATAAAGACAAAAACTCTATAAAATATAGCCATGAAATGGTGGGACAAGGGTATTTTTCACATAGGAGAACCGGAGCTTTAATTTCAGAAAGGTGGATATTGTATGAGTATTTTCTTCCTTTTTGAGTGCAAAGGCATTTACCTGACATAATGTGGGTTATATTTTTTTGCTTATTAGTAGCTTCAGAAACAACAGCGGTGTCTGAAGAGAATCAGAAAGTCAGATTCAAGCATCCATGCCTGCCTGGCACCTTGATCAAAATTCAGTTCTTGTACAAGCTGTGGAGAGATTCTCCTGTGCCAGGTGCTGTATCTGAGTGCCTAATGAAATATAACCATGGTACACATCCTTGTAGAGTTGAGTCCTGAACAACATTTTAGTAAGTCAGAAAAAAATTCAAACCTTCTAGCTCAGTTGCTAATTGGGCAGATTTGGAGTTATATATAATAATGTTGAACATGATACTCTGATTTCTGCTTGAAACAATCTTGGACTGAATTATTAGAGATACTGTGAAAAATACAGGAAAGCAAAGTATTGTCTAGAGATGGGGTATCCCTCAACCCTTTGAGAAATCTTTAAGAAACAGAGGCAATAGTAGGGCTTGTTGCTTTCATGGTTTTGTTCAGCCCTTGGAAAGTGTACCGGTTTGATTTTTAAACTGTACTTCCAAACTGGATATGTGCTGGGTAAGCCTGGTTGGATTTAAACATGGTAAGAAGCAAGAGAATATTTAAGGGTGCAGATTTACACATTGGCAATGCTCCCTTGCCTTCCTTATCCACTTCATGGCAAGAAGTCATGCCAACAACCTGAAGTAAATTAACCTTTAATAAAACACCTTGTTAAATAAATAATTCTGATATTTTAAAGCTGTTTTGGATCACTACACCTACTACACTACATGCTGGGGGCTGGGACCATGCATAATACCAATGTCTGAACCCTGTGGGACACACAAAGCAATACTGAGGCTGAAGACTGTGGTTTAGGACACACTGTGCATTGGAAAATCACCTCTAAAGTGGGAAATTTCATGGTATGAAATCTGATTTCTGAGTGCTAAGAAGCTGAGAGCTTATTTCACTGTTTGTATTTGAAAAAAGTCTCCACAAAAATTAAGAAGCCTTTTTCAATTAAAAAGGTACCTTTCTCATAATACTTAAAAGAAAATATGGAATTTTTGAAGATGATGTCATTCCTCAATTCTAAATATGAGTCTGCATGTGCGGTTTTTTTTTTTTCCTCAAACCACACTGCTGTTGTCAAAACTGTCTAACTCTCAAAGACTTCAGAGAAAATATTGCAGAACTGAGAATCTGATTTGGGAATACTATGTCAGTGGTGTTCTGACAGCATTTCAATAAGGGGATCCACAAAACAGCTCTTTTCTAGCAGCAGTGGAATCTCTAGGGAAACTTGTGGGTATGTGTTTGCCAAGATGAGAGATAAAGGTTGAGGTTCATGGTAAGGAGATTGTAGAGTTTGTAATGTGCTTGTGGTATGTTTGTGATACACTGCTATTGTTGTTTGGGTGATCACAAAAATCAAGCAACCTCTAACAGTGCAACATAGTGGTTTGGAAAGCAAATAAGGGCAGATTTTTCTTTCTCTCTCTCTCTGTCTCTCTCTGTCTTTTTTATTTTTTATTTTTTTTTTTAAACCAAAGGGATAATCTATCTGTTAACTGGTAGCAGAGGTGTAGGCAGACCTCCCTGCATTTTCAGAACAAGCCCTCACAGATGAAAAAGAACAAAATCAAAGATAATGGGAAGACTTTGTATTCATGGAACTCAGTTTACTGTCAGGACTACCACCACTGAGATGTAACTCAAAGGTCTGAGGCTGCAATTTTTTTTATTCAGGACCTGAGCTGCATGAGGGCATATTGGACCTGCTACAGGAGCAGTCTTCCAGCCAACCCACCCAGCTGCTCACAGCCTTAGTGAGGGCAGCCACACACAGCAGTCAGCACACAGAGCGCCCCAACCAGTTTACTTCTGTCCTGCTTTCAACCACCCCACCCCCACCAAGGCCTCTGTTTTGGGGAGAGAATATAGTATTTGTTCTGTCCATGTACCATTCCAGTGAGGAAAGTCTCTGGAAGAATGAGGAGATGCTGGTTTTGCCTAACCTTTTGATTTTTTCCCTATAAAGCACAGCTTAGAGAAACTAAGTTAAGAATGCATTTTGCTCACAGGTTTGGTGTTAAGCCAACTGATGGGATGAGGATCAGAGAGGACTTTACAGTAAGATTCAATAAAGGACTTTGGGAGTTTATTTTACCTTTTTGTGGCAAGAAGAGATGTGGTCCTATTTTCAGGTGTTTCATCTCAGAAATTCCCTGGAAGTGGAGGGACTCATTATCCTGAATATAATGTCCTTGGTCTTTCCTGCTGCATTACTGTAAGACACTGGTTTTGTAACCTTCAATTTTAAAGATATTTAGAGGGCCATTTCATGGCTTGGCAAGGGGCTGTTCAAGGGATGCTTTGGAGTAAACATCTGTTGTGTAGCTGTGATGATGGGGAATTGATCTTGGTGATCCTGGTGTCTCTTCCAATTTCTTTTTTTTTTTTTTTAATAGGCATTTCCCCTTTATGACATATTTTCTCTAAAAAGATAAATTCCTTTGTTATGTTTTTTTTTCATCCTTCCTCAGGGCAAAAAATATGGACGTATGAACTCTTTGACCATTACTTAAACACATAGTCTTTCTTTTCAGTGTTAGCTACTCTTTTTTTGAGAGAGAGAGAGAGAGAGAGAGAGAGAGAACTTGAATCTACCAGTTAAGGGCATTATATTCACATATGTGGAAAATTAAAGAGGAAGAAAATTGCCCCAGTGAGTTTCTCCATTTGATATCCCTATTAGTCTTGTAAGAGATCTCTCGATGTCACAGGAATGAAGCTACTGGGGACATTCTCTACTCACCCATGAGATGGGAAATCCAAGTGTATAAGGATTACATTGCTTTCTGAGATACTCTGTTCTTTAATTCCTTCATGATTTTGTTCTTATTGAAGCAAGAAGTTTGAATGCTTATGAAGACAGGTAACCAGCACAGAATAAATGGTCATGGACACTGAAGAAGCTATGGCATTTCACATCACTATGTGCCCCCAAACAGTGTGCTTTCCCTGTGCCTATGAGGAAGGGAGCTCAAATCTGTAGTTATTCTGGCATCAGCTTTATCCCTGCAAATTCTGTTTGCTGAGACACAGTAATAGGCTGAAGACCAGAGGGCCCCTAAGATGTGGAATGGAGGGTCTCCTCCACCATGAAGCGGGAGTCACCTCTGAAGGAGAATGGCTGTGAGGAATTTGGATGGCTGCAAGATGTTTCCAGTCCAGTCCAGGCTCTCCTGAAGAGCCACATTGCCTCCTCCTTCAACCTTAGGGTAAATTTGTGAGATTGCTTTAGCTCATCTAGCAGCACACTGCTGTGAAACGGAGCAGTCCTTGTTTGCCACTGGTTCCCAACCACATGCTCTTGGTGCTGGGCCATGGAGCTCATCGGCCTCTGCTGCAAGTAAAGGAGTTGTCTAACGAGCAAGGAGAAGCAATATTTCCAGCAGCCAGGACTTGTAAGTCTGGAGAAAAGTACCTGGTGTCTTTCTTGTGTTTTGGCTCTGGGTCCTGTAAGCTCTTTGACTGTGGGCAATTGCCCGAGCTGTGGAGGAGCCCCAGGGTGGTAGCGCAGCACTGCCTTGAGGACATGTGCCTTGGAAATGGGCACAGCTGACCAAAGGTATCTGATTCAGCCAAAAACATGAACTGGGTATAGGGAGAAATAACAAAAGGGAAGTAGACTGAAGAAAATAATTGAATGTAATTTAAAAAAAAAAAAAATCTTTTAGGAGTTAATTCTGAGATGGGTTGTGAGCATTAGTCTTGCAAGTGAGATCACCCTTGATATGAGTCTTTAATGGGAATTTATCTATCAGAAAGTGGACTGAAACTACTCAAACTTTCTATGAAAGTACTCATTAAAGATCAGTTGCTTTCATTCACTGTAGATTAAGGTTGGAAGCGAATTTATGATTCATAGGTAAAAAAACTCATTGTCATCCTCTGTGTTGGAAATTCTTTAAACAATTTATTTCCCATTTTTAAGTAATTTACCTAAACAGAGAAGAGGACTGACGTTGTAATTAAGGCAGAAGCAAATCATGTGTGTTTGTGTTACCTTAGTCAGATAACTTAATCTTTCAGTATATTAATTTCTCAATATCAAATGCCATGGTAATCTACACTGAGGCCTTGTGAGTTCCATAGGAATAGTCAAGACTACTGATGTGAATTTATTGGAGGGAAGGTACAAATACTTAAATAATAAGAATAATATCAAAATAATTAAGGCAGTTGCAAAATACTAAGTTGAAAGGCATAAGTTGTGTCAGGTAACACTTTCTGTCATGAAGTAGTTCTTGGCAGATTGAACTTTGACAGTCCAGTTGCTTTGGGCATATGTCATACTCTGTTTTTAAAGAATGTGGATTACAGCACTGTATTTCAATTCAAAAAATGACTTTCACACTGTCTCTTGCTTTCACGTTACCTTGTATTTTTTTCTACTTAAAATATCTGTCACATGGCTCTTGTGTAAGATCACCCTTTTCTTTACTTTTTCCTTTTATTTTCCTTCTCTCCTTTCTCTTCTCTCCTCTCCATTCCTCTCATCACTTTTGCTTTTTCTTACCAAAAAATCCACATCTGCAACAGTTAGATAAAATCTAATTGTGTTTTTACAATGTGGTGGTTGTTTCCAGGAAAATAACGTTCACTAATAATAGACTGTTCTTCATATTTAATTTGCCGAACTGTGGTGGGTTGGCCATTGCTGGATGCCAGGATCTCACCAAAGCCACTTTATCACTCCCCTCTTCAGTTGGACAAGGGAGAGAAAATATAACGAAAGGCTCATGGGCTGAGATAAGGACAGGGAAAGATCATTCACCAATTGCCATCACAGGCAAAACAGAATTGACTTGGGGAAATTAATTTAATTTATTACCAACCAAGTCAGAGAAGAGTAATAAGAAATAAAAGATAAATCTTAAAACATCTTTCTATCACTCCTCCCTTCTTCCTGGGCTCAATTTTACCCCTGATTTCTCTATCTACTCCCCCACAGGGGGATGGGGAAATGGGATTGTGATCAGTTCAACACACACTGCTTCTGCTGCTCCTTCCTCCCCAGTGGGAGGACTCATCACACCCTTCTCCTGCTCCATTGTAGGGTCCCTCCCACAGGAGACAGTCCTCCAGGAACTTTTCTAATGTGGGTCCTTTCCACAGGGTGCAGTCCTTCAGGAACATGGTGCTCCAGTGTGTGTACCCCACAGGGTCACAAGTTCTGCCAGCAAACCTGCTCCAGCGTGGGCTTCTCTCTCCAGGTGTCCACAGGTCATGCCGGGATCCTGCTTCAGCTTGGGCTCTCCATGGCATCACAGCCTCCTTCGGGCATCCACCTGCTCCATCAGGTCCTTGCTGGGCTGCAAGTGGACATCTGCTCCACCGTGGACCTCCATGGGCTGCAGGGGAATCTCTGCTCTGGTGCCTAGAGCACCTCCTCCCCCTCCTTCTTCACTGACCTTGGTGTCTGCAGAGTTGTTTCTCTCGCATCTTCTCGCACTCTCTCACTGGCTGCTGTTTCACAGCAGGTTTTTTTTTCCCCTTCTTAAATATGTTATCACAGAGGAACCACTGCCATGGCTAGTGGGTTTGGCTTTGGCCAGCGATAGGTCTGTCTTGGAGTTGGCTGACATTTGTTCTGTTGGACATGGGGGAAGCTTCTGTCAGCTTCTCACAGAAGACACCCCTGTAGCTCCTCTGCTACCAACCTTTCCACACAAACCCAATACACTAACAGGTAGTGTTATGTCACTAAGTAGTAGGAGAAAAAGCAGTGTGATGCAGAGACCAGTATAACTCTTAGTATAGACTGGTGTGTGCCCTTTGCAGGGCTGGCCAAAGCAAATTCACTTGCTCAGGACAGGTTTCCAATTTTTGTTATACCAGTTCAATTTGCATTAGTACTCTTGTTCTGAAACTGGCCAAACTTTCAGCTTGAACAATTCTTCATTTCCCATAATCAGAATTTTTTGTAAAAACCATTGGCAAGATTTGGTTTTGATATCATCTTATGTCATTGCATACTTGCATTGGTCATATGGACTTCGTTGGCACACCAGAAGTGAGACTTTTAGTCACATTGGAAAATACGTTAGTTGCCCAATTTGAATGTCACAAGTACATTTGAAGTTTCTGATTCCAGCAATCTGATGCCAGCAGCGGTCTCAAAAATGTTAATGGATCTGGGTTTGGTGAAAATGTTCACAAAGTTCAAATAAACTGCGGTTTCTCTTGGGCTTTTTTGAAAAATCACTGAGCTTTGAGAAATCAGGATCTGGTTTAAACACTGCAGATGACTCCTTGATTAAAAAGGAGCATGAACCAAAACCTAGAATTAAACACAAGGAAAGGTTAAAGTTGGGGATAAAATGCAAGTGGAATGTATAAGCTCTAGTCAACATAAACGATGCAAGTCAAGCATTTCATGCAACTTTAATTTTATTACCTTTAAAGCAGAAGAGGTTCTGCTGAAATGCACTCGATGGAAGTGAGCATGAAGGGAATGAAAAAAGATGACACTGAGTATGGTTGGGAATTTCAGAAATTCAACAGTAAGTGGAGAATGAAACTCAGAGTGTCTGTGATGAGAAGGATGTGGACGAGAGTGAGTAATAGGAACTACCAGGTAGAGAGGCAGCTGGGACAATGCGGACCCTGGGGACAGGGTGGAGAGTGTAGGGCAGAAGGCTGAGAGGGAACGGTGCCAACCGTAGTCCAGGGTTGTTAGAACAGGTTCTTTGCAGAAATAACCAAGGGACTTGGGGCTTCTGGCAGTCAACATGACTCCAGTGCCAGCAAATGGGGACAAAACCTATTACTCAAATTACGTGTCATGTGTGATCCTACTTACACAGATGATGGCCCTCCCTAGCTCTCACCATGTCTGTCTTTACTTCATTTGTGGGTGTCCAAAGGCTCCTGATGACCTATACAGTGCCAACGTGACAGCACATGGTGGGACTTCTGCATTTCCAGTTTGTTTTTTGTTTTTGTAAGTGCTGAAAATTACTAACAGAATAGCCACAAAAAAAACAACCCACAAACAAACAAACAAAAAAAAACCCCCAAAAGAACCAACCCTGAAATCACAAGTCAATTACAAAGATATCTGTAAAAGCCCAGAAGAATAACTTCCATTAGAAGAGTGGTGGTATGGATATGAGAGGGGATGAAAATCAAACACCTGTACAGCTGATATAAGTGCTGCATAAAAAAAACTTGTATCAGAGCATCTGTGCTCTTCTGTCAAATCTTAAATTCTATTGAAAATTATCTTCATAGTTTATTACAATGTTTTGCCAACAGCTAAGCACTGATTAGTATTTTTGAGGTCTGTCCATTTAGCTTTTCTTCTTATTTGACAGCACCTGGAGTATGAAATTAAAATCCTCCTTGTTTGTATTTAATCTTCACTGAGTGATCAGAAATTCTTTAATTCCTACTGCCATTTCACAAGTCACATCTGTAAATACCAGGAGTGAAATCCTGATCCAGTGAAATGCACACAAGTTGGGTTTTTTTTTTTTTTCATTCTGAGTTAAATATTCTGTTATTTAAATGGAGCTGAGATAACTTCCATTCTTAAGCACCTAGAAACCATCAGCCAAATCCTGACTCCAAAAAAAGTCAGTGTAAAGTCATTCATAGTTACGGGACTGTGTATTAACTGAAAAATCTGTGACACCAGAATTGATTGGTTGAAGTCCAATATAACATGGTAAGATTTTATGTCAAAGAAAAGCATTACAAATTGACACCTGAAAAGTTCTCCTCAGAAAAATGAAGAAAATCAGCTTCTTTATCATTATTTTTAATTATGACACTGATTTTTCACAGTATAAGAGATTTTTCTATGTAGAATATGGTAATTAAAACTCTAAAGAGCAAATGATCAACTGGCCAACAAGACAAGGTACGTACAAAATATTGGTATAGTTGGAATTAGTGCATGTTCTGTACTTTAAGGATGCTATCTCTTTAAGTCTATTTAACTGTCAGGGGGTGCTTGGGTTTCAGTGTTGTTTTAAAATAATATATAAAGGTTTTTTCTTATATTTAGTTTTTCCACTGAATTTGGGGTTTTTCCTTCAGACCCACTAAAGAGATACAAATCAGATGCCACACAACCCTATTCCACTGGCAGGAGATAATGACAACATGGTAGCACTGTTGAGTTCTAGCACATGAGTTTGCATCAGAGCTTACATTTTTCTCTCCCTGACGTACAGGGAAACGAAGTTCACACAGCTGTGCTTACAGAGATGGGTAAAACTCTTCCCCACCAACTTGTGGGCACGCACACTTCCCCTGCCAGATGACTTTTGAATATACTAATCACTGAAATCACAAGTTTTCTGATCTTTATATTCCACTGGATCAAATTACCCTCTTGTCCCCAGCAAAGGTGTTTTCTTCCCTTCATTCACTGGATCTAAAGGTCTTGAAATTTCTTTCTTTCTCTCCATCCTGCAGCTGGCAGCTACATGGAGATACCCTTCACTCCATCAGCTGGACCACTGTGACACTAGTATCCATGGTTCAGTTTTCATGCTCTTGGGATATGACCTTCTACAGACCTGATACTTCTGGCTCTGGAGATGATTTGTAAGTAGAAACACTCAAGTAAGAAAACCTGGCAAATTTCTCATACTTTTTCCCATACAACAAAATTTCTGTCTGTGTGAGAGATGTGGCAGGTATATCAAAGGAGGAACAGTTCAGGGTGAGAATTTCCAAGTTTCTTTGATCTCTTCCTTTAGTTTGGGAGTTTGCATCACATGAACTTAATCAGAGGTACCGG
>NW_010338158.1:0-4393 GCF_000700745.2 Antrostomus carolinensis
AAAACATGGACATTCTTTAACATGTCCTATAAGATATTCCACTTCTTTCTGAAGATTTGAAGATAACAGCTAAAACCTCCTTTAAACATTCCTTTAGGTTCCTTTACTGTCCCAGGTTGCAAAAAACCCCCAAAACAAAAAAACACCCCACAACAAAAAACTAAACCAAACCAAAAAAAATTATAAAGCTTTCTTCATTCAAAAGCTTCCATCGCTGTCCCTAGCATCTCTCAGAACACCCTGTAAAATCTGTACCATAATTTCAGTGTTTAAAAAGCAAAATAAAACAGTATGGACCTCATGCAGGGGGGTTGGAACTGGATGGGCTTTAAGGTCCCTTCCAACTCAAATCCTTCTAGGGTTCTATGAACAAAGCATGTCATTTTCCTTTATCAACAGCAACTAAAAAGCCTGAAATTGAGCTGATCTACTACACACACAATTTTCTCTAATACCTTTAGTAAAATAGGTATTATAGAAGAAAATGTGTCCTGATTAAAAAAAAAAAACAACTTGAAACCCACAACTACATAAACTACATTAATATTTAATAATTTAAAGTAAGAATTTAATAATAGTTTATAATTAGCCCTACACATATTAGGTTTTTATATCTGTAATATAGATATTTACAATACACTCTTAATTAAAAAAAAATAATCTAGTGAAAACTAAACAAGAGGAATCTTCTATCACAAAACCAACCAGGTAAACACTAGTTCAATCCAGACTGAATCCATCCTATGAATCCACACACTCATCTTCCAGAAGACAACGTCAGCTTTGCTTTAAAAAAAAAATGTTTAGGGATGTTATTTCCCAACATCTTACATTTTAAACTCAAATTTAAAGCAGAAACTTCCCCCTCCAACTGTTTCCTAGAATTAAAAGTAATGTTCACTTAGTCATCCTTCTGCATGAGACAGTGTAATACAAGGTGGATATTCATTTCAAGTACAAATTCTCAGCCTGGAGAAAAAATTTTGGCGCAGTTCTTACATTACAGAGATGATCATTACCTTCTTGTCTTCCACTGTATTCATGCTTGGTTTCTCTCATGTATAAAACACAACTAAGTGCCTCTCTGGGGGACATGAAGGTTGTTTGCTCCCTTTGATTCAATTTCAAATGCAAGACGCAAAACCAGCCCTTCTGACCCACAACCAGAAGCTGTGGAGGAAAATCCACGCGTGCTATGAGAAGCTCTGATAGGTGCATTAACAGAGGGTAGAAAGATTGTTGATTACCAGCAGAAAATTTTCCATTTTTTTCATTAATCACTTAGTGAAATGGGGTTGGAGATGTTGGTCAAGGTATTCCAACATCCGACAGACAATTCTGGCTCCATACACTACATACAGCTTATTAATTGAATACATGGGTTTTGGGGTGGGGGGCTTAAGACTCGAGTGCAGAGACTGGTTTGTGTTTCCTTGAGCTTTTGTATTTTTTTTTTCTCTCTCATCTGTGAAAAAGTGTCAGCAAGTTGCTTCCACAAAGCTCTTCAGAACAGCAGCAGCATTCCCATCAGAGATGAGTAGAACCTGCAATGCAGCAGGACTGAGAACAGAGGACCTTGCACTGGGCCACCACTGCTTTTCACTCTTCTCAGAAGTGATCCTCCAGCAATCTCTTCTTCCTGCTCTAACTGACCTAAGAGAAGCTAAATTCACTGAAAGACAAAAGTGTCACAAGTGTTCCGGAAGTGTCAATGCCAGCAAGGTATAAAATATGACTTTGCTCGCTAAACTACCTGAACACCACCTAGATTTATAGAATCAGAACAACACGTGTTGGCAGGACCTCTGGAGGTCATCCAGTCCAGCCCTCTGATCAGAGCCAGGCCAACATGGATCAGGTTTAGGGTCTTGTCCAGTTGACTCTGGAAGAATCCATCTGCAAGTCATCCTTGGAGCTATCTCCAAGGATGGAGATTTCACAGCCCCTTCAGATATCTGCTCCAATATTTGAACAACCTCTTGATGGAGGAAAAAAAAACAGAAGTTTCTGCGTCTCTAACTGGAATTTCCCCTGCCACAACTCATGTCAAAGCATAAGTCTGAGAACTGCTCCCTTTACTCCTCCATTTGATCAATCATTTAGCAGTGAGGTACATGAAAATTTCTTTTCCTGTGCCTGGATAAAGTACACACCTTGCCTAACTGAAGAGCTTCCAAGCCACAGGCATCACAGTACAGCAGCTGTAAGACCCACTAGGACAATTGCTAAGCTATTATTCCAAAACGGAACAAGTTTCTTCTGTCATCAGTAATGTCTTTTATGCACTTACACTGTCACCTTAAATGGAGGGTAACTAATATATTACTGATTTCACTTTCAGTAAGATCTTAGAAAGGCATACGTGTGCCCAGGGAAGCTTCTGCTGCTGCTGCTCAAGTCCAAAAAGAATTGAAGTCAAGCTAAAAACGCACATTGCTGCTGAAATGACAAGGAAAAAGGGAAAGCTTTACCAGTCTACTTGGAAATTAAGGAGACCACAGAAGAAAAATGTATTTATGTATTTTCAAAAAGAATCAAACCTTTCTTGCATCAAGAGACTTAGTTTCATTTTCTAGTGCTGCCACTCGGATTAAGAAGGAACGGTGCTCCTCCGAAGCCTGAAGTCAATATTGTTAAGACATGGGAGTCTTCATCTCATAATTCAAAAAAAAACCCTCTAGATGAAAAGAAAACCCACAGACTTATTTCTGAACATTTTTCTTCTCCAGCAGGTAAACCTGTCTAAAAAAACCCACAATGCTGCAAGCCTACTGTAAACACAGCAAGAAAGCTCCTTTTCTCCAACCCACCTGTAAAAGGACGGTGCTTTGACAGAGGAGAAATTCAACGTCCAAATCCCCTTAATCGAGCTCAACAGGCAGAGACACAAGACACCTTTTACAATCTTGATGCTTTTAAGATACGTGTCTAAAGTTTCTAACCCTACTGCAAACAAACTAGTTCGACCCACAACGTAAGGGAGATAAGGTCACCAAAAGAAACAGAATCTAATTTATTTTCTCGGTTATTGTTGTGGTGAATTGCACAGCAGAAGAAATTAAGGGTTCTTTGTAAGCAACCTAACTTTCTGGAGAAATGCACCATTTCTTGTACTAAATCTACCTTTTTAACCTCTTTGTTGCAAAGTGTCAGCGGCATATCAGTGCCGGGGAGAGTGACTAACACACAGAAGCAGCTCGGCGAGCTATCGGGAGTCCAATCTGGAGTTCACCTCCACGTTAACTCCTACTGCTAATTCATCATCCCAGCACCCGACAGCTAGGCTGATTGTGAACCTTACAGGACAATAAGGGTCTCGGCTGACCACCAAAAAACCAGCCCAAGGGAGGAGGGGGTTGATGGGCACGGACCTGGAGAAGGCCTAAGATAAGTGCTGGCTGTCAGTGCAAGGACAAAGAAGGGCAGGCCCTGGGGAGAGAAAGGAGATAAAAAAAAAAATATCTCGACAACTGCTTTATCTGATGAGGGTTATGGCTAATTAATTATAAACTCAATTACCTAACCCTTACTTCAGCAGTCTCTATTCATTAAGAGATAAAACCTGACTGACTGCTAACTTTCCCTTGCGCAGGCACAGCACGCTCACCGCAGATTTGCACACTCTGGCGCACAATTCCTTAAAAAAGATCTCCAAAAGACTTGGTACCTGTCAACTTTGTGCTCACAGGATGGAAGATTTCTCCCCGTTTTTTTTTTCACCCCCCCCTACCACCCACAGCACCCTCTGTTGCACCATGGGAGGGCCAGGCCTCCATGCTGTGCATTGGCATTTAAAAGCACAAACCCGATGTTAAACAATAGACATTAAGGACATCAAAGCCCCTGTTCACAGCCAAGTTTCTGCCTCTGTGAGCCTTCTGATCTAGCTCACATTTTAAATTAAGCTTTTAATTTTGGGTGCTGAAAGTTTGGTGGTGTAGCTCACCGCTATCAACTAAACATTATTCTTCCAAAGTTTGAAAGTAGCCAGCAAAAGTGAATCGTATTAAGGCGTGAACTCTAAAACCCCTCTGCCGAGCTAACGCTGGCTAATAATACAAACCCAATTTTGCATGTCATGTATTTAAAATGTCTGTTTTATCATCACTCTTCAGATTCCACCTGCATTCCTGTGGTGCGTGGCCTCTCCTCCAGCTCAAGTTCTTGCCCCTGTGCGTCGTGCTTGACACGAGCTCAAACAGCCTCGCGGAATCAATCCTGGCCGTTAAAAGAAGGTTCCTCTTAATCTCTCTCCAAAGCCTGCAGACCTGCCTCGCTCTCACCTTCTGAATACAGCCATATTCTCAAATGCCTGCTGCACTCTGGCTGCCCTCTGCTCCAGCTTCTCCATTTCTACAGGATAATGTTTTTAACATTATTTTTTATATATATT
>NW_010338158.1:4453-12789 GCF_000700745.2 Antrostomus carolinensis
TGTGTGTGTATATATCTGTATCTCTCACAATACCTATATATATATATCTGTGTATGAAACAACAAGGTGATCACACTCACATGGTATTTCACATCATCTCAGAACTTTTTCAAAGAGTAATTTTATCCAATATGTAGAAGGAAGGAAACCAGCTCCGTGTCTGTTTCTACACTAAGCCCTATTTCAAATTACTGTGAAGTATGCTTATGATATGATATGATATTTTTGATATGATATATGATATTTTGGTTCATTCAAGATGTATGGCCTTTTAGGTTAATTTTTCATACTTTCTATAAACCAAATGAAATAAGAACAACACAATAAAATAATCAGGCCAGCTGATACACATGATGGAGGCTCTTCATTGCAAAGATGTGATTATATGGTGGTATTTAAAACCAGTATTTTAGTCTTAGTTATTATTTGATATTGGTTATCACCTTATTAAGAAGGATTTATTT
Organism: Antrostomus carolinensis; assembly: GCF_000700745.2. NCBI lineage: Eukaryota > Metazoa > Chordata > Aves > Caprimulgiformes > Caprimulgidae > Antrostomus > Antrostomus carolinensis. The sequence continues at coordinate 4,918 of NW_010338158.1, forward strand.
TACCAATACTTATGTTTTTGGTCTTAAATGATGTAGTCCAATGGTTCATTTCACTCCTATGATGCTTACATCATAGGAGTTTTTCTGAAACTTGTTTTTCTGAAACTTGTTCCTGCATCCAGTTTCCTTCCTCACTTGTCTTCCTGATACCTGAGCCCTTCAGTATACACTAAAACTAAACTAAAACTTTCCTAAAATGATAAAATTTATTGTTACACGACTTAAGAGATGTATTTTTTCAGTCCATAATTTTTAAACTTTAATTCAAATTCTGTGTCTAACGTTCTTAAAGCGTATCACATGGTAAATTCAACAAGAACTAAAGGTTGTCTGCTTTGATATAGCCTTAAAAAATTAAGAAAAGTTCTTGAACACCATAATCACATTCAATGGCCAAGTCAACTTTCAGATAAAACCTCAAACAATAACTTAGTCTTCTTCCCATCCTGAGCTTCTAGGTCTATTATGAATATCAATTCCATACTTTCCCTCACCATAACCAATTTTAAATCCAATTATTATTTTAGTATTTCATATTACTTCCTTGCTACCCTTCTGCATTAAGTTGAAAAGCTTATGTCATGCTTTTATGGTCGAGTACTTTCCCCTGAAATATGTATATCTTTCTTTTCAGGTTATAGTTTTAACGCTTGTCATATGAATACTACACTTGATCAGCTCCTTGTGGTTTTTTTGAACTTCCAGTCTTTTTTAATTGATGGCATATAGCACATTTAAAGAACACACGTGTCTGAATACTCTCTACTGTCTCTACTCACGCTGACCAACAATTCTGATGATATTCCAAACTGTTTTATTAATGAATTTTTTAAATCCATCCCACTTTCTTCAGCTCTCACTTAATTTTTCACCCATAAATGCAACTATGGGTGATTACAATATAGTGAATAAAAATACTGAGTTTTCTGTTTGTGTTCTGAAAGATAAAAGAAGGGTCTGCACTGGGTTTATTGCAGGTTATGTGTCTGAAGGTGCCTAGGTAGCTGACATCTCTGGTCACTTCCAAAACTCAAGCTGTTACCAAAGGCAGATACACTCATCATCTTACTTTTCTTTCCCAGAATTGTCATGAATTCATGAAATCCCTACTCAGCAGAAAGTGAAGGAATGAGCACACATGGAGCAGGGAAAAATCAAACATCTCCTTTGTTTCTAAGCTCCCTTCCACCACATTTCTTCCTCTTTTCTGGGGCCCTAAACCCTTCCCTGTTTTGGTACACACATCTCCAGTACCCAAATCCAGTTGTGTTCTGACCTCACTTTCCACAGTATGGAGAAGTTAATTGCTCTCTCTTTATTCAGTTTTACAAGTTGTTGCAAATACTCACCATTTTAAGTCTCTCTCCCCAAATACATTCACTTTTATATAGTCCTATAACTTTTTATCTGAAGGAAGATGATTGCACTTTGAACAAATTACAGCTTAAAACAAAACATAACAAAAAAACAGGAACAGAAACAGTAAAAAAAATAAAATCCAGTGACATTTTCCATCAACAATTTCACCCAGCTACTTTAACTGTAAAATATAAACTAGGATTGAAACAACCAGGCTCTCTGTAATGCTGTTCTCTCCACTGCCTCCCCAGCACACTAACAAGATTGAGGTAAAAAGGAAGACTTCTCCCATTCATCAATAGAGGAGTTATTCATCCGAAGTTTATTATCTCAGGTAATTTGATCAATACACTTCACCTTTATAGTACAGTTGTCCTTGTGAGCAAAGCATTTTGCGTTTTATAGTGAGATGGTTATTATGAAGGCTATTCATAGGGAAATTCTCTGCAGTTAAAAGTTTTTCCAATTAACTACATTTAACATCATTTAAGCCATAAAATGGCGGTTACATTTCACATCATGTTGTCTAAGTGTGGCAGTGCTTAGAAAGCTGTTAGAGTGCATTTGGCAAATACATCACCCAATACTTTGGAATGGAAAGCAAGAAAAGCTTGCCAGCAAAGAGAGAAAGACCTTTTCAATACAAAGTCATGAATATGTGCAAAAAAAAGCACCCATCAGAAGAAATCCTTTATAAAAACTGGGAAGAACAGCCTCGGAGTTCCTGCAGCCCTAGGAATGCTCCTCAGGATCAATTCTCTTCCCTTCATGTGACATCAGCACTCTTTCATCATATTTCTTTGTGAGTTTTCTTCTTTCTTTTGAATCAGTGTTTTTTTGCAATTGAGCTACCATCTTCCAATGAATTATGGCACATGAGAACAAACTGTCTGATGTCCTCTGGGATGAAGATCTCCAAGAACTACTATCCTCACTCCATATCTGAAGCACGCAGCATCTGAGCTGCCTCCTGAGTTGCCAGCCTTCAGTACAAGGCACAGCAAAAGACAAGGAAAAAAATATTGGAAACAGAAGGAAAATAACAAATTCAAACAGATCAGCTATTCTAAGGAGAGAAACCTCTACAAACTTGCTCAAAAAATAAAAAATTATTATTCCTTGTGAGACATACTCAGAACAAACTAGTTCATTAAAGTCCTATCAGCATTTGTAATTGGCCCTTGTTGGCCAATAGAAGGAGACATTTGCAACTTTTCCCAGGAAATTATATTCTAAATCCTTCACGAGGTGGACCTTGTCCTTTTCTGAGGAAACTTGATAGCAGTCTTTAGTATTCACTGGCATAATTAGGACTGCAGTTAATTTCATTAAATTCTCTTGCTGCTAAATGAAGCAGATTATGAGACATCTTTTATTGCAAGGCATGAAATTACAGCCTGTCAGCTGCCAATGGTAGAGTAAAACTAATGAATTACAGGGTAAATAACACCAGAATTAACCAGCCAATTTAACATAGCAGAGAACAAAGTCATTTTTACTTTGAGCTCTGGCGCACATCACCACTATCGGGATACCTCTCAGCTGAAAGGGAACCAACTCAAGGAGCCCTGCAACTACATAACCAGGGAAAAGCCACATTTCTTGTGAAGCAACTTCAGAAAGCCAAGAAGTTATTAGGAACTGATCAGATTAAGTAGTAGATGCTGCATCACTAAAATATTTAAATCGTGGTCTCTTCAAGCAGTTTATAATGATATATGGCCAGCAGGTCGAGGGAGGGGATTCTCCCCCTCTACTCCTCTCTCGTAAGGCCCCACCTGGAATACTGCGTCCAGTTCTGGAGCCCCCAACACAAGAGAGACCTGGAGCAGCTGGAACAAGTCCAGAGGAGGCCACGAGGATGATCCGAGGGCTGGAGCAGCTCTGCTGTGAGGACAGGCTGAGAGAGTTGGGGCTGTTCAGCCTGGAGAAGAGAAGGCTCCGGGGAGATCTTATAGCGGCCTCCCAGTACCTGAAGGGGCTACAAGAAAGCTGGGGAGGGACTTTTCATAAGGGCAGTTAGTGACAAAACAAGGGGAAATGGGTTTAAGCTGAAAGAGGGGAGGTTTAGATGAGATATTAGGAAGAAGTTCTTCACTGTGAGGGTGGTGAGACAGTGTCCCAGGTTGGCCAGAGAAGCTGTGGCTGCTCCTCCCTGGAAGTGTTCAAGGCCAGGCTAGATGAGGCTTTGAGCAACCTGGTCTAGTGGAAGGTGTCCCTGCTGATGGCAGGGGGGTTGGGACTGGATGAGCTTTAAGGTCCCTTCCCACCCAAACCAGTCTGGGATTCTATGATTCTATATTATTCTTTACACAGCCCAAGATAAAGGGTAGATGTGCATTTATTTATTGCTATTATAACTAGTGTGATGGTGACAGCTCTTCACAGACAGAACTAGACACAAGCCCCATTAACGAGGGACAGATACACTATAGATAGATAATTAAAGAAAACAGAACAGCAAGTTTAACTAACCAGTTCCATTTTCTACACCTGTCCTTCCAAACCTCTAGCACAAGGTACTGAGGTGCCCTCTCTCCGTGCAGTGTCCCAGGCCACCCGGCCCTGCTAGGAGGGCAGGATGGATGCTCTCCCAACCTCTGACCACGAGCTTCCAGAAGGTCTGAGGGCAAGATTCTTCCTAACAGACTCATGAAGCCTGTAGGGCTGTTAGACGAGCACATAATTTTTTAGACTAAGACAGAGAGAGCTGCTCTGTGTGGGCAAGCGTCCCATCTCCTTATTTTTAAAATTGTATTCAATGATAACTTCACAGGTCTCAAACTCCTTCAGTGCACTTCTATGGGCATCTTGTTATCTGGATACTGCCACAGGCTCCACTTGTTCGCACAGGAAAAGAAGAGCAAAGTATTTATCACTCATACAAAGAAGGGCAGACACCTTAGTGCCTGGAGAGCAGAAAGAAAATCTTACAAAATCTTGACTATGCTGGTGAAAGCAAGTAGGAAAAAACAAGGTAGACCAGGCAGCTGGTCCAAACAGAAATGTAAATATACACTTAAATTAATGCTCTTGCTTTTCTGTGTGTAACTCAAGGATTATTTTTCCTGCTCACATGAAGTGAGTATGAAGGGCTGAGTTAGCTGGAAAGCAGATTGGTCTGAGTGTAGAACAGCACAAATCAGCACTGCAATCTCCATCGCTGGGGGACAGAGTTACGGTTGCACTAATACCTGTGGCATTAGCCAGGAAGGGGTCCAGGGAGGGAAAAAGCCCATGTTATTAAAAGGGCTGATTATTTCCTCATTTTGGCTGATTATTTCCGTGATTGTTATGGGTTGTACACAAACCAAAAGCATTTTAAAATGGTGTCTCGAGCTGCATTTTCAGCAGGTTTCTCAGGGGCAACACCTGAAGTCTCCTTTCCAGGCCTTTAGAACTTTAAGTACAATGTCAATCAAGTTTAACGAAGAAGCAGGGATACCAAAGGGATGTGCTGACAAGTTTTGTGAAGTTTCCTATTTGCCTATAAGGCTGAAAATCCCTAACTTAGAAAACATGCTGCAATCAGAGCTTGGTCTCTTCTGCTAGGAGGATGGACCACAAGCCTGCCTGCAGCTTGGTACCAGCCACAGCACATGTTGTTCTTACCCCTCAAACAAGGCAAGGTGAAAAAAATGATGCAATTTGTGATTTTTTTTTTTAATTATTTGTTTTAAACAGGAATTTCAGACCACAAGGAAAATGGTTTTAGGGAACATTTTTAGTGGGAAGACTGGTGGACGGTTGAGCTCGTGGGAGCCGAGATCAACCCGTTAGAAAGGAACATCACACAGAAAAAAATCTTGTCTTCTGTGTTTTCACTGTTCATCAAGCATCAAGTTTATTCTCTCATTTTGGGATGCAAGAATCACAACTTTTTCAACTTTTGTTTTAATAGAAAACCTAAGAGACACTCGTTCATTCTAAAAAAAGGAAAATCCCATATGTAAAAGACACTATCTATAAAACCTAGAACAGACAGAACTAGACACAAGCCCCATTAACGAGGGACACAGACTATAGATTGATAATTAAAGAAATTAATTATCAATTAATAATTGATAATTATTAGTTCAACAACTAAACTAAACAACAAAAGAAAAACTACACAGCAGAATTTGCTGGCCAGCAAAAATTACCTACTGACTGACGACGCATTGCCAGAAAAACTAACAATTTCTACATCAAATAGACCTTATTTGTAATAAAATTGTGCACTCACTGCTGCTTCCTCTGTAGTACAAATCATACAAACACTTCTGGCACCAAACTATTTAAAACCATGCAAGATCTTACAAAACAGCTTTGCTCAGGAGAGCAGTGTGCTTTGCTTCATGTAGTATTTACTGAATTTTTAAAAAATATTAGTTAATAAGTACACTTTATCTGGGAGTAAGAGTTTTCCACTGCCTGGGCCAGCACAATCTTCTTTGGGATTTCAAATTTTTAAAGACTAGCCTTATGCATGTCTCAGTGTCGGAGTGGGAGAAGAGCAACAGCCAAGGAAAGCAAATCTGGCACCCAAACGCTGTGAAGAAGAGCAGAACTTCTGTGCCACCACTGCCAATGCCATACAAGAGCTCTTTGGGACCAAGACACCAGCACCATTCAGAAAGTCCAGAGAAGTAATTACTTATGCAAAAAACCAAAAGAATAAAACTTAAACCAAGCCAAACTGCAGAAGTTACCACCCTTGAGTCAAGGTAAGCCTGTATCCGTTGTGAATTCAGAAATGAGGTTTCCCTTGCAGACAGATTCTCCGAGCACACACAGGTATCACACAGGAAAGACCTGCTGCTCTCTGAAGCTTTTGTCTAGCATCACCAAACTCACCCAACCCCTTTGCTCAACCCAGGATGTTAGTGTTTCTGTGAACTGATCTTCACAGAATCACACAGAATCACAGAATGTCGGGGATTGGAAGGGACCTCAAAAGATCATCCAGTCCAATCCCCCTGCCAGAGCAGGAACCTAAATGAGATCACATAGAAATTAGCCCCTGCAGGTGTTCCACACTCCGGGCAGAGAGATGTTGATTCTCTTCAGTCCCTCTTTGTTTACACTCCACAGTTTCAAATTCCCATTATATCTATTTTAGCCAATTATTTTAACACCACCACAACTATTCTGGACTCACATGGATATCCTGCCCTTAAGATTTCAACAGTGAAAAAGACAGCACACACCTGTGTGTTAACTCCAACGTTGTCTTACTGGAATCTATAGACTGGAAGCTCTTCAGACTGTTCAGTTGGAAACAGCTCAGAGACGTTGACAAGGTGCCGAGGTAGCGGAGCACCAGAGGCACTGATGCATTACTTCAAGCTAGCAATCGATCACCACGCTTCATGGTCAAAGACATCAGCACCTTAAGAACCAGACACATCTAGGGACTGGTGTGCCACTCTCTGAAAGATGCTTAAGATCTTGAATGTTATGGAAAATGTCATCTGTTTTTTCTTCTCACTTCCTCTCTCCTTCATAGTCTTTGTTCAACATTTGTCCCTCCTTCCTCTTACCTGTTTAATACAGATTTTGTTTCTCCTTGGTTCTCACCTGGTTTCTCACAGCAGCCTTATTTTTCCTTTGAGTTCTGCCCCTCTTAACTCTGTTCTCCATCTCCATTCTTTCCCCTCTTCCCTTACCTTTAAAGCCCCTTGTTTTTGTCTGCCTCCTCACCTTCTGCAGAAGCAGGAAGCTTGCAACCTTTGTGCTCCATAAACACGTGAGAACCCTCTTGCTTCACAACATCACATCGACAAGAAGAAGTGTCATTTAATTTGAATTAAGTGTGACTTAATCTGTACCAGGAATTACTTACAGAAATCACCCTGTTGCAAGATTAAAGTGCTAACGACAGTGATCATGCACATATTATTTCTCACTTACAAACTGACAGCAACATTCACTCTACAAAGGGCCAATTCATAAAGCACTCTGGAGAAGTTCTTAGCCATGCCATTATCTTAAACAAAACTGATGTGTCAATCTTCAAAATGTTGAGGACACTTCAGCAATGGATGGTTGCAGAGGCTCTTACTGCAGCAGAAAGGGTTTGTACAGCTCACCCACCAGAAATGGCACTGGAAATCTGAAGATCTATATACTTCAGGAGACTCAGCTCACACAAAAAATTCAATATACAGATGTATTTTAAGAATTAAGACTTGAGTATTTATGTTACATGAAGCACACCAGCCATACATTTTCCTATGCTTAGTCTACAACCTGAGAATAACTTGTTTTCACTCAGTTTGCTCAAAGCTCATTATTCTGCTTTCAGTCTAGGATTTACAGTGCATCTCTCTGCCCATGAAAAGTTTTTTTGCTTCTCATTTGGCCATGAAACATCTTGTAAAATGTTGATTCCTAAAGTGATGACACCTGCCTTCTTACAGTCCCCATTCTCCTCTGTGCCCATGAATCGCTCACTTTCAGACAGCAGAATTTCTAAACAATTCACAGAATCACAGAATGTTGAAGATTGGAAGGAACCTCGAAAGATCATCC
>NW_010338159.1:0-760 GCF_000700745.2 Antrostomus carolinensis
GTGTGTCCAGGGTTGCCGAGTCCCAGGTGCAGTTTGCAGAGGTACTTAGTCAATGCTGAAGATGTTAAAAGCTCAGGTGGGAAGTGCTTATGACATTAAAAACAGGACTTGGATACTGCACAAAACATTCCAGTAGGGAAGGTTTAAACATACGGTGACTTTACTTACTCCTACCTTTTGGATCAGTGACTATTCCAGTTAGCTGGAAAAAACCCAAGGCAAAACATAGCCAAAACCATGGAGCTACATATGGTTTTAACTCAAAACTGTGCAAAAATGCAGCCTTTCAATGGTTTCAGGAGTTGAAACCATAATTCCCTCTTCCTATGATGTGCTTCATAATTCCCATGGGAGGGATATCCATCGGGAAATTTGGTCCTGTTGCCCCCCTAGATTGGCCCCGGTTTGCTGATAAAGGCTACAAAGCAGTTAGGGGAGCTCAGCTGAGACTTTGTGCCGGAACAGTGAACCCCATAGCCAAACTCTTGAGAGGTCTCAGGTGGTTCTATTTAGAAGCTTCAGTTTCTGTCAAATTAGTTATAGCCCCCCGTGGGCTTAGATCTAGGCCAGTTTTAAAATGATCGCAAAGCCTGTTATATTTAAATATGTACTCCACTCACAGCTTGAGCGGTAGCGGTGCAACTTCTAAACCAGGTCGATGACTAATCAAGGGCAGTTTGTACTAAAAAGAAAAAAAAATGTGGCATATGCGTGACTTCTAGATGAGGCCCAGGGTCACACGCTCTGCCAGTGTGGGGTT
>NW_010338159.1:771-23886 GCF_000700745.2 Antrostomus carolinensis
GCAGCTCTGGGGTCAGTCTGGTCTCAAACTAGATGTGGGCATTATCCTGGTGACTATTTAAGGTCACTCTGGTATTTTACCCAGTTTTGAGTACTAAAAGCCCATCTGGTGTTGCAGCTATCTGACTGTAGGATCAAGGGTACTGTTTAAAACATCTTGAGGATGATACTTTCTCATGCACATTGGTATAATGTTACACACACAAGTGTCTCCACACATAATTGTCTCCACATGTAAGTGCCATATAACAAGCCCTTGTGCAAAATTGCCCTGTTTTCTAAAGATGTGAAGGAAATTATTTCACCTGACTTCAGTGCTTTCCATGTCTCTTGTCTCAGTTAGGCAACTGGGCTCCCTTTGTATCACACAGAATCACAGAATGTCAGGGATTGGAAGGGACCTCGAAAGATCATCTAATCCAATCCCACTGCCGGAGCAGGAACCTAAATGAGATCACATAGAAAGGCGTCCAGGCAGGTTTTGAAGGTCTCCAGAGAAGGAGACTCCACAACCTAGTCAGAAAGAAACAGGGACTTGAAAGGTGCTTTGCCTGATCTTCTTGAGACATCTGCATGAGGATGAGGAATCAGGTTCTGGCCATGTTGATTTCTCTCCACTGGCTATCAGAGGAGTCCAGTGCTTTGCTTTGGCGCTGCTGTCCCGGCACTCCAGCCTCCTCCTCCCTGTGTCACTCATGTCTCCCTGCATCACCAGCTGATCATAGCTTCCACAGGAAGCACATGTGGGCAGCAAACACAGTCAGTCCCATAGTGTAATCCTGGCTCACACACAGAATGCTGCAACTGGAGATCCCATCCAAGTGTGGGGTAAGCTGCAAGGTACATCTGTGGGAAAGGAAAGGCTCAGCTATTTGTTATGGACAGCCAAGAGACCAGAAGACTCAATGACCCTGAATATTCTTCATAAACCCAGCACAAAAGCCACCCAACACACTAGTGTCCTTTGCTATGATTTCTTCCTGTTTTTACAGACTCCTTTTTTTTTTTTTCCCCTCTGAACTGTTTAGTGGGGAAGATTTATCTTTACTAATTCTCTTAAGGCCTTTCAGTCTTCACATCTTGTCTATCCCAAAACACCACCTTTCAAGGTCTTCCCCTCACCCCTAGCCCAGTTAGGGTGGCAGCCTGCAGAGCCATTTACAGCCAGGGCCAATCCCACCCTGCACTTGGTTGACCCTGCCTGGCCGTACCAGGCTTTTGCTGAAAGATGACCGGGGCTGCCTCAGCTCCAAGCAGCAGGGAAAGTGAGGACACAAGAGAAACTGGCCAGAAACCCAAACCTACCCTGGCACTGTGTACAAACAGATCTGGCAACGAGCCTGGCCTCACAGGAGCTCCCAGGGAGAAATACCACGATGAGCAAATGTAAAATGTGAAAAAGAGGAGGATGAAGGGAACAGCTGAGCTTTTGCGATGATCTGAAGCAGAATCTAGTGGGTGTTTCACTCCTTTCAGTTCCCTCTGAAAACCCTGGCTGGCAGTGACAAGATCACATGGGTGCACAAGCCAGTTATTGCACAATTTTGTCCCAGAGGTTTCGGAGGCTGTGAGGTTGTTTTTTAATATACACTGCCCCCTCTGGCTTCCTCTCTGCTGCTGCTTCGCTGCCAGGTGCCAATCAGGAGTGCAAGCGGGAGGGGAGCAGGGCTGCAGAGAACCGGAGAGTGGCATACTTTTGTGGGTAATGCCAGCTAGGACACGCCATGTCCTCAGGCAGCATGGGAGAAAGTGGGAAGGTGCTGGTTGGGGAAGCTGGCAAGCAAGTGGTGTCATTTCTGGAGCGCAGGATATGTAAGAAGATTTTTCTGCCTCAAAGTGCAGTTCACATTCCTGTAGCTGGCACTGCATAGTGACAGGGTTCAAATGCTTTAACTTCCATTTATTTTTGTTTCTTTTGTGGTTTTGCTTAGCAATGTTAGCACTTACATCATCTCTAGCAGGCTCTGATGTTAGCACCTTATTAAAATAAGCAGGGAAGAGGATTCACACTGCTACGGCTGCTGTGTTTGCTTGGAAACAGGTGTTCTCTGAGATGGCTGAAAGAAAGCAGACTTTTATGGGGAAAACTATCTTTATAACAGATAAGGCTAAGAATAGACAAACTCCTTGGCTTGCACCCGTCTTTCAAAGAGACATCCAGATGGGAATCCTGAGTCCAGTGAGTCAGACCGTCTGTGCAAGATGAGGGGGCAGAGGGCTCCTTCTTTGCAAATCTTCTTGCTAGATAAGCAGGATTTAGAGAGCTTTTTCACTCCGTGAAAGCTCCCTGTGATCCTACAGGGTGCTGAGGGTACCCATGCAGCAGGTTATGGCTATAGGCAAGATTGCAGTCATGTTGTTCCTCAGGCAGGAGGTGCAGCCGTCAGCACATCCCTCACTGAGGGCTGCACATTGGCAGGGCCTTTGCACACCGGGAAAACTCTTCCAAGAAGGGAAACGCAACGGCACTATTCCAGAAGAAGATATAGATATAGAGATACGCTCAAATGCCTGAGGAAAAGGGCCTGTCCTTCCGATGTGTTCAGAGAGGCTTTTGCTCAGAGAAAGGAGAAGGTGGCCCAACCAGGCTGAATTTGCTGCTTTTGCGAGGTTCCAGGTTGCCTCCCTTTGCTGGCAGTTGGAAGGGCAGGCAAAGGCTAATATTTCTAATATTTCTAAAGTGGAAATGGTGAAGGAACAGGGTGGTGGGATGACTTTTTGAAGCAGCCTATTAGATTTTTTCCCCACATGAGAGGCACTTACTGTTATTTGATTGGATATGCCAAAAATGAACTTTCCCTTGAAAGTATGGTATTTCTGAGCCAGCACAGAAGAGCTGGCCAGATAAACACAACACTGAATTCAGTATTCTTTTTTTTTTTTCAAAGTGTTTTTAAAGAAATAAGGATCACTGCCTTTGAATTAAGCGAGTTTAGGAATCATCCCTCAGGAGGCAACAGGGTCATTCAGAAATGCCAGCTGACCACTGCCAGAAACAATTTATTTTAAAGGCAATACTTGTACAAGTGAAGTGAGAATATAGAAATCCTCAGTCTTACACCTCCAGGTTGACAGGTAAGTGAGATATCTGTTGAAGTTCCATCACTACAGTAAAATGCAGCTCCCGGGGGTACCATCAGCAAACTGGATGTTCATTAACCCCTGTATATAACTGCACTTATGTGAATGCCAAATAGAATAAAAGACCTACATTGTAGAAGAAAAACACAGCCACACTGCAGAAATGTTCTGTAAAGCTGTAAGAATAAAAATGTATATTGTATATAGATTCATCTACTCTTAAAATCAAAGTCTAAAGGAATGTCTTTGGTCTTCAAAGAAATGGCACAGTATGTATCATTGCCTCACTGCAGGATGGTAGGTTTCAGTATTGTGAACACTTCTAGTGCACAAAGCTGAATAAAAGGTATTGCATATCTCTTTGTGTGTGGGATTCATTCTTGATTCACATGGCAACTTAATTTATACTATCTTTGTTATGTGAAACAAATCAGACCAGCTGTTCAGTGTCAGCAACTAAAAAATGCAGCTTCTGAGGTTATGGAAACCAGTATTGCTGCTGTAGTATGCCATTACTGGTCCTATGGGAAGGTCTTTTCTATGGTAAGGAAAAATAGCACCTATGTGCACTATTTATTTTTAATTATTTTACGAAGAATGCTCTAAAGAAACATCCATGAAGCAAAGCAGTCAGGGAAAGTTGTCCTCGTTTCCTCCCTATTATTGTTGCTAAGGAGGAGAGCAACAGTGATCCTTCATCCATTCTTCTGAGGTGATAGTGTGCTTGGCGCCCTACGCATCAGTGAAGGATCACTGCTATTTGTAAAGTGTTTTCAGATGCTCTCAGAGAAATGAGATATTATAGGATAAAGTGTTAATTCCATCTGATCTTGCTGTTATCCCTATAAATCCCAGAGGCAAATAACACCGAACTTAGCAAATCAGTCCCTATCTATTAAGGATGGCATTTCAGGGTTTGGTAGAGCAGCAAATTAATACTGTATTCTGGATGACTGGTTGAAGAGGTCTGATCATCTCTTTAGTTCCTCTGCTCATGGATTTTAAATTTTCAGTATTCAAGGATGCTGACACTCTTTTCCCCAAAGCTTCTCCTCTGTAATGTCGTCTTGTATAAGCCAGTGCAGCATCATGAAACAAGCACATCTTTTGCATTCATAACATGACTTTTGCTTTTGCTTACATTCTGTGTTCAGAATGGCTAAGGTCCTGATCTATAGCACAGCCTAATACCTGGAGAAATTAATGGAAGTGAGGGATCTGTCTGCTTTGTGGTTCTCAATATGGTTCCTTTTCTTTCTGGTTAGCCTCATAGAGATCAGCTGCTGGTATGGGAGGGGATAACTGTGTGCCTGTCAGGAGCAGTGATACAGGGGAGAGAATTGGTGTAGTTATGTAAAACAACAGAGTGAAACTCCTGGCAGGTATCACTTTCATGGGAGAAGTAAAAAAGAGAAATGTCTAAGGATCCAGCAAAACCAGATACAGATGCTCCCTTTTTCAGATTTTCCTCTAACCTTTATAGCTCACTTGTAGCGCATTAAAGACAAGCTCTTAGACATGAGCACAGACTTGGACCTCATCAAATGCCACCTAAAAACACTGTAGATACAGGGCCCAGCAGATGGAACATGTTGTTCAGATGTTTCCAGGGGCTCTTGCAGAAGCCTCCCCTGGGCAGAGCTAGACAGATATTTTCATCAGCTAAAGATACTTCTGATGAAAACCTGTCTGACTGCCAGAAAGTACCAGCATTCACTCGGTGGCAGATCAGGGAAACAAACAGGGCTGCCTCCCCTTCCCTGTGGTACTGAGTTGCAGAACAACTCTCTCTGTAGAAATGGTTCAGTCTCTATCAGACTGCATTTGGGGAACCTCAAACCCAAAATTCATCTGGCTGCCCCGGGATCTTCAGTCTCCCTCTGGTACTGTTGGTGGCAGGGGAATGGCCCTCCGTTTCCCTCTGGAAGCTTATGCTGAACCTTTCATTGAGCTGGTTATATCTTTGCTCATGATCAGTGCTGATACAGGATCTGAGCCCTTAGCCCATGGGACCAGCGGGGCTGGACTCAGGAACAGCCTCCCACCCCTGCTGCTGTAGGGGATGCACTGCCCCCAACAGATGGACTCCCTCTAGCTCTAACACCTCTTTCTAGAAGCACGGCTCCTTCCTTCAGTTATACTTGGGAGCAAAGCCATCACCTAAGGTGATGATCCTAAGGCTGTATGCTTCCTTTAGACTCCCCACAACACCCCCTTCACCCATATTTAGAGATGCACGCATTTGATACTCTGCCATGTATTTACCAATGCCGTAGTTATCAGAAGAAGACATCTTATGCTGCAAAGAAGTAGAACCAACACAGCATGAAAGAGTGGAGGAAAGTTTTGATTTACCAATTGCAAAATTGCATTATGTACAACCATGAGGAGTAAACACAGAACTTGGCACTTCCTTACGTAGGTAAGATAATATTAAAGGACTAAGCACTTTCCTTCATAGAAAAGACAACATTAAATGTTAGTAATTGGATTAGATCAGTCATATAATTATCCTAATTCTGTACATAAGAAATGTGGCCCTCATTGCACATACTCTAAACTTTACCAGAGTAAAGCTCTGCCTGCTCTGGGCTGACACTTCTGTTTAGATTATGCAGTGAATTATGCTTAGACAAAAACTATATTAAAAAGCTAAGTGGAACTTGACAAACCATCAAGATATGTTTTATGGGAAGAAAATGTATAAAATGAGTAATATTTATGCATAGTTAAAACATATTTGCCAAATGCTGAGGAAACAGGGGAAATATTAATTAATAGTGCTTTTTTACAGCAGAAAATTAATTGAAATTATTCAGAGTCCGATTCTGCTCTCCTTGTGCTGTGACTAATCTAATTGAGATGAATAGGCTACTTGTAGAATGAGAAACTACTCAGCATGACTAATTTTAGTGGAATCAAGCCCTCCATGAACATTATTAACCAGTTTTGAAATACAGTGCTCATTTTGTGTTCCTCTACTGAAAGACAGGCAATTTTATCCACTCCTTTAGATTTCCAAGATGCCCAGAAAGATGTAATTTCAAATTGTGCCAAGGAAAAAGAGCTAGTCATGAGTTGTGCAAAAGGTGTTCTTACAGGTGTAAAATGGCTACTGGATGTACAAGAAGTGAAATCACACTTCCAAACTTTACATCTCAAGAAGGCATTGACCTCTGCTAGGGTGTTATGCTGGTGGAGACTTAGCACCCTCTGTGTCAAAGTGATGTATGGGGTTTTCTGGTGTCAGCTGAAGGCAGATAGTGTAAAAGCACAGCTCAGGACCGTCCCCTGGATTTCTCAGGGCACTCATGTTCTGCAGCCATCTGCTATACAGAGCTGATGCTCTCGGTGGTGTTCATTATGAGACATGGTTTTAAAGCATTTAACATAACCACAGTCTGACAGACAGGAAGATGTTTATCCCCTTAGGGAAAATATCAACAAAAGCACATCTGGATGCAAAGCAAAGCTTTTGGATCCCGTCCTTGTGGCCTGACTCCATAAATGATGAAGTCAAATGTTTTTTTGCCTTCCGGAGGACTTTACACTTTTGCTCCAGAGACGTGTTAACGAAGATCAGAGAGCTGAGGTGGCATCCCAGGTGGCCCACTGGCAGATTTCTGTATTTCCCAAACAGGAAATCCTAATACAGTTTCTGAGTCCTGCTTTTTGTTTTCTGGGTCCTGTGCAGGCAGTTCAGTCAGTCACAAGCAGAGAGGAGGCATCTGCCTGACAGGCGCCCAGGCGTACTGAGGAGTTCCAGATAATTACTGTTTTTCTCTCTGTATCTGATCTAAGGTAAGAACTTTTTCCTTGGTTTTGATATTATAAGAAAAACAAAACCCTCACACTATGGCTACTTATTAAGCTATTCTTATTTATTCAGTTTTGGTCTTTACATAATGAGTTCTTAAATAAGACTACAGACCTTCTGACAAACCACTGCTCAGCATGCCTGCTAATGGTGCTGTGAATTCATGGGAAGATGTCAAACACAGAACAGGATGTCAATATGTTCTGTGTTTAATGCCCCACATGTTTTACCACCTTAGTGATAAAATGTTCTGCATTCCTGGTTAGAACACAACAACCAGTGTAGCGCCTGCCAGAGTTGGGACCTTACTCTCAGACTGGCCTTTATGATACTGCCACTATACGAAAGATATAATATAATTGAAGCACAAATTATCTAAAGTTGTGAAAACCATTTTAGCCTCCCACATGCATAAGACCTTAACTAAACGCATCAGGTCCCAGACAAGGTTGTGCATTCTTCCAGAAGTCCCAGGTCATAAGTATGTGCAAGAAAACAGATTAAGTAATGTCTTGTCATGCAAGGCAGGAATTCATTTCACCTCCCATCTGAAAGGCAGGCACATAATTTATGCTATGATCTAGGATCTTGAGAACATCCATGGAGAGGACCACCCCAAGGATGAGTCATCCCACCTACACTAGACACCTCACTTAAGAGTTAGCGAGTCATCCATGAGAGTGCCTATCTCTCTCCATTGATTGCAGAGGAGACAGGGACAGCAGCCACCCAGCAGCCACTCAGCAGCCACCCAGCAGCCACCCAGCTTCTCAGTGATTGGTGTTAGGTGAATTCTGCCTCAACTGATGGATGTTTGACTCCACCTTGCCTATGGTGGTGGCAAGGGAGGAATAACTTCTGTGTCTTTCCTTGTTAAGTACGTGGGGTGATAAAGGTAGCAGTGGTTGCAGGAATGAGGTCCAAAACCATCTTAACAGGTAAATTTTGTTCTTTTCAGGCCTTTCTCTCTTTCTTTTGCAGAGAGGGCATGACATTTTTAGTTCCTACTCCCTGTCAGAAATGGGTCATTCTGCCTTTAAACCTGGATGGTTGGCATAGTGATTAATGAGATTTGAATTTAATGATAGTACTGAGGCTGAAATAGTTCCTCGGGAAACCTCTTTTTTCATTTGACTTCTGTTCACAATTTATATCCAGATGTGAATCCCTTCACTTCACTAAGCTTCTGCTGCTCATCTTTGAGAGCTGCCTGTGGAAGTGTTTGTTGAACTGAAAACATTTACAGGAGAGACCTGCTCTTTACTGGGTCTCATAAGTCCTTTCTAAACTGCTGATGTCTGCCAAGTAGAGAGAGGATGGCCTTGTTGCTGGGCCCATGGTGCTTTCTTCATCTTGGTTCCCATCACACTTGGTGGGGCTGGCAGGGGAGATGTGGTATGTGAACCATGTTCTGTTTGTATGTGGACTTTCTCTTTTCATTTATTCGGCCTCTGCCTAAAGCTGGTGTCTTTACAGAGTCAATGTGTCATTTAGGACTCTGCAATGTGTGGCAGATAATGATTTTTTTCCTTTTAGCAGGTATTCTTGCATTTACCTGCATTGCGTTTCTTGTGCCTGGTGTTGGCCTTCAGCTAGCTTAAGTTCTTCAAAGCACTTCATGACTACGGTCACAAATTTACTTATTTTAATACCTTTTTGACATTTGTGGATATTCTTACCTGACCTTTATCTCCCACAAACCACCAAAAGGCATAAAGTCTGAGTTCCAGGGAACCTGTTTGCATGGATGATAGGAATAATGCTTCTTATTCTGTGTGGATAATATGGATATTGCCTTTGAACTGTAGTAATGATTTTCTTATTCTGATCACCTAATTCAGGTCAAATCTGTTACTACCATATAGGTTATTAGGGCTTGTGCACAAGATTATACCTTTTGGGACAGCTGATACCAACCAGAATTTCACATCACTTTGTGCTGATACCATAGTCCAGAGCCTCTTAAGGAGCTTTAAGAAAAAGGGGACTGAAATTAACATTTTCCTTTAGCATCCACATCTCAACTTGGACACACTCATATGTTGATGGGAAGGTCATGTTTCACCTTCAAAATCCCTTTCCATAATTGTGCCAGATTACAACATGAGTCTTGAGTGGAGAATAACTGGGGGGAATCTGGGGGATAACTGCAAAGGACACTCCAGAGGAATATCCTACCATCTTTTAAATACCTTGCCGAATTTCTCGGCTCCTCCTGTGGCTGAAGAGTGCTACTGAAGCCACATACCCCATATTGCAGTTTCTCTTTGGGACAAATTATAATCCTTTTAGCTAAACGTTGATGTTTTAAACATAACTTTTATTCAGAAATACTTTTTTTAAAAAAAAGCAGTTACAATTCTGAGCTGTTTGTACTCTTATAGTTAATTTAAGTAGCTTGTTTGGTTGATGGATGGCATATGTTTGTTTGTTAGATTGGTAATTTGCACTGAGCTGTAATCCAGAAATCAGATGGTTAATTGTTGCAGTTCTGTGGAAGAATTAATTGGGATACCAGGTGCATTCTGTGTACATATTAGGTAGAAGTTCCTGAGAACAAGATGCTTCTGTATGATTGTTGTTCTAGCTTGAAAATATGTTGAACTTATTAGAGTGCAAAGAGAGTGGTATGGAGAACATTTTGAGAAGGCAAGATTATTAGCCTCTGGCCTGCTAGGTTGTTGTTTTGAGCTTTAGGGGTATCACCCTTTTTTCTCCCCTGTGTTTAAATATGAGTGAAACATCTGTGAAACATTTTCTCTGATGCACCATGAGTTTTTGGACAAGCCTTTCACGTATCAAACCTTTCTATGTCCTATCCATTATTTCCTGTAAACCTTTCCTTGTACATTTCAGCAACTGAATGCTAATTCTATGAAGAGAAGCTACGTGATTCATCATTAAGCCTTTCATTTTCTGACAAGGTTAGCCACTGCTGCCATATTTTCCAATAGCATCCTCATTCCTCATATCCTGTTCATGATATTCTTACAGCTTCCAGTGCCCATGAAATCAAGAACTATAAAAAATAACCAGAAATCATGCTAGTATCTGTCACTTGCTATTCTTCTGTTTTACAAGCTTGTCATCCAGTTAGGGAACATAAGATACACTGTGTGACTAGTCCAATACCAGTAACAGACAGCAACTTGTCAAATTGAACATTTGCAGACAACCCACAGCATAATTTTTTTTTTTTCTGAAGTGCTTGAGAACACTTACAAATAACAATTACATTCAGGAAAGCCTGAGAGTAGCATTCAAACCAACAAAGTCTAAACTTGTATATTTGACTCAGTATTATTTCATGTTCCATGTGTGATGTGTGCATGTTACGTATGGGATTAACAATATGACTTCTTCACCCAGTGGTGAAATAAATTAAAACAGCAGCCTCTCAAATAGCAGTTCTTACATTATACATTTTATTTTCTCTGGTTCTTCTGTACTGTAGAAAATGGTGTGACGTTTATATGGGCACACCAGCGACACTTTGAACCAACCTTAGGCAGCAAGGCCAACCCACCTCCCACCTACTGAACTCTCTCAGCCTCCAAAACAGAGCATCTTGTCAGGAAAGGTCCCTGGCCTGTCGTTGGTCCCGAGCTATGCCTGGAAAGTTTTCTGCATGCCAGGGGGCATTCAAGCAGTTTAACAGCAGCAACCATCTGATTCCAGTGTCCAGGACATTCCCTAGCATTAGTTCATAAAGCTCACTGCCTCAAAAGCCCATGTTTTTCTCTTACAAATACCCCAATGAAGAATTTGCAGTGGAACTTCACTGATGGAGAACTGAAGCATAAAGCCAAGCTCAGGGCAGGAAGAATGTAATTGCCATTTGGGCAGAGCAGAGAGCCAAACTGCTGTAAGACAGCAGTGCTCTGGCTGGCAGAAAAAGAAATAAAAGTATCTAAAATCTCCTACTAAGGTCTGCCTCTCCATCATGGTGCATTAGCAAGACCTGCGTGCCTTGAAGACCAAGCTGAAAAGGTGCTTGAAAAACCTGATTGCAGATCATTTGCTTAATGTTGTGCAACAAAGACAGGAATGAAAACTACATCTATAGAAACCTACCTGAGAGCCAAGGAACACAAGTTCCTTCTTGCAACCCAGCAGTACTAAGGCTCAGCTCAGGAGTGAAAGTGAGCTGTGCTGGTGGAACTCCAGGACTGCTGATCACCCAGCTGAAATTCAGTACAGACCAGGATCAGCATGAGAAAAAATGGTTAAATTTCTGTCCCCAGGTGGTCAGCAGGCTTGACAAGGCTGTTTGTGAAGGATGGCTCCCTGCAGTCCTGGCATCAATGCAGAACCCCAGCTCAAGGCATTGAGGTGTTGGTGCAGGCTCAGCTGAATGACGACTGCAAAGAGGGGTATGGCATCTCTCCTGACAAATTATCTGAGTTGGTCTGAGCTTGGTGTTCTGTGTGGAAAACACAGAGGCCCCAGAGCTATACACTGAACATGCTCACATAACTCCAGCACAGCGAGCAAATATTGTTGATAAACATGGTGCTCATGCCTCACTGTCAAAAAAAATGGAGGAACTGTGAATGAGGCATGCAATTCCATGAACACCCTGCACCTGTTCTGGAGATGGGTGGAAAAGCTGAAATCCCACATCCTGAACTCACAGCACTTCCTTACAGATCTGTTCTTCCTGCTCACCTTCTTTTGCGCTGGCACAGCCTGCATGGCAGCTTCTGGGCGATTGCCTCTGCGGGGCCCGGTGTGGAGCACCGAACGTGTGAGTGGTTCATGTGTTGTGTAGGGGTTTTGTGGGCTGTGTTGGGCATGGGGAGCAGAACCCAGCAGGCCAAGTGGAACAGCATTTACTTTGCCTTTCTGGAGGCAGGCTGTGCTCACTGGGTGAAGGTACAACACCAACAGCCCCTTCACTCCATCCATGCTTCCAGCTGGGAAGCTATGGAGAGTCTCAGTGCCAGGCCATGGAGCTCCAACGCCAACTGCAGCCAAGGCTGGGCACTCTGCCTCTTATAGGACCCTCTAACATATGCACTATAGACCACCTGGAGGCATGCAGGGAAGGAGGGTTGCCCAAGCAGGATCCCCAGAACAAGTGTGCCGAGCAGGGATCCCCCCAAAAGTGGCCAGCAGGAAACGTGTGACACAGCTCTTGGGACTGGATCCTGCCCGTCGTCAAGATTTAAGACTCACACAGGGAGAAATGAGCCAGCCCTCAGGATCTGCTGCCCTTACCTCCCTCCTCCCCTTGAAGTTAGGTGCTGACACCTTTCTTCCAAACCTGGACAAGAGGAGGGACCATGCCTTTCAGAAAGGAAAGGGTGCCTCTCCAATCCTTTTCCAACAGGGTGCAAGGCCCTTTTGGAGGAGATGTGAATCCCCAATTCCTACAAGGACCCCTTGCTTACTGGGCTATCAGCTCTTCCAGTCAAGGGAGAGCCAGTGCTCCCAAACTCCTATTTTACATGGTGAAATCAAGCACCCACGGGTCTAATAAGCATGAAAAGAAAAATGGACATGGCTGTGCCTGGTGCTCAGGCACGTACCTCCCCACCTTGGGGCAGGTTTGTGGGGCCAGCCTGCTTGCTGCCATTTGGAAGGTTTATTGCTAGAAGCTGCCCCCCCTTGCCCTGGGCAATACATCCTCCCAGCAGATAAGTGTTCCTCAGGAGGCAGAAGGCTGCCTGTGTTTCTGACACCTCTCATCACCTCCCCTCTCTTTCTATTTGCGCTGCAGTGAATGTCCCTGGGGAAGTCTCATGGACTTCCACACATGCAGTACCCAGCTGTTAGTCTCCAGGGTGAACAGCTGTCAGCTACAGTCCCTCAGGTTTAGTCACCTGGTTTAGCAAATGCCAGTAAATATTTAGGTCAATTGATTGCAAAGGCTTGCAGAGTTGGGTTTCTAAGTGCAGGCTGGGTCTCCAACAGCAGCACCTTGTGAGCAGAGGACAGGAACTGCCTTTTGGAGTGTGGCACCACCAAAAACTCTCTTCCTGGAGATCTGCAAGAACAGTTGGAGGCCAAGCTCTTAGGCAGGAGGTCTGAGTAAAACCCAACTTATTTCTCGTTTATGGGTGTAGCTATTTACATAATAGGAAATAAGTTAATTACAGCCCAGGTTTTCCCTGGCAGAAAAGCAAGTGGAAGCAGTTGCAGCAATAGTGATCCCTGGTAGGGAAGGCAGGAAAGATGATGCAGGTGTATGGGGGGATACTGCAGTTGTACACAGCCACAGCTCTCTTCTGCTTTGCAAGGGGAAGGCTGAGGAGGGATGAGGTGGGCTGACTCAAAAAGCAGTCAGATGAGACCATGCAGGCCCTGGCTTCTGAGTCAGAGTAGCCCTCAGCAGCCTCTGCAGCAGGAGCCCTCTAATAGCAGAAACCATCAGAGTGAGGTCCTCAAGGACTAGACGTGACAACTAGGTAGCAAAAGGAAGGGTGAAAAACCAGCCACACTGTAGTTTAAATGCTTCTTCCTCTTTGGGCAGGAAAGTCAAGTGAGAAAAATATGTTGGGATTTTATTTCCTCTTCAAACTTTGGGGAGAGCAGAGCTGGTGGTGTCCCCAAGCCCTGACCCCACCAGGTACCCAGCTGAGGACTGTTGAAGCACTTTTATTCAAACCCTTTGTAATGATGGTTTGTTTTCTTGCCCAACCTTTAACATTTTGTACGAGTGTTATACCTCTGATTCTTCAGGCTTTGTTTGGTACACTGATGACATAAAGCATTACACAAACACTTGTGAGTGTGTACTGAGAATTGCCCAGAAAGACACCTCTTCTCTTAGCACTGAAATGCTGAACAGTAATGCAGGTCTGCATCTAAATACCATGAGTAATGGTAATAGGGAAGAAATCTCATTGATGGTGTGTGAGCTGACACCATAAGGCTGCCTCCTCGTCCTGATGTGACTGGGTTCAGGCTCTGGAGGAAGACTGGGCATGCAAGCTGCAGAATCAGGACTCTCTACTTCAGGAGAGCAGATTTGGGCTTGTTTAGGGAATTGCTAGGAAGAGTTGTCTCGGAAGCTGCCACAAGGGAAAAAGGTGCCCAGAAGCTGGCTAATTTTTAAAGAAAACACTAAGAACTGAGGAACAAACTGTTCTATTGGGTAGTCAGACCAGGAATTTCAGGAGAAGGCCTGCTTGCTTAAGCAAGGAGCATCTCAATGAACCAAACTGCCAAAAGGGAGTGCAAAGAAGTGGAAACAAGTACAGACAGCAAATGAAGAGTTTAAGAGACCTGTTTGGGGATCTGGGAACAAAATCAGATCAAAGTCCCTTTGGAGGTAAAACTAGCTAGGGACATAAAGGGTAGGAAGAAGCATGCTAGTAACAGAAGTTCAGGAAGAAGTTCAGAAGTTCATGGAGATGAAGAAGAGTATGAGTCACCAGTGTGCTCTCATTGCAAAGAATGCAAACTGCATACTGGACTGCAGTAGGAAGATCAGAAAGAGTTATCACTTCTTTTACTCTGCACTAGTGAGACACTCCTGGAATACTATTCCAGTCCCAGAAGGATGTTGACAAACTGGAGAAGAGCCAGTGGAAGGTTACTGTGATGGTTAGGGGCCTGGGAGTGAGGGATCTGGGCTTGCTGAGGAGTAATAGTAACCTACAACTACTGGAAGGGCAGTTACAAAGGCAGTGGAGACAAACTCTTTTTTGTAATGGCAGAAGGTAAAAGAAGGGGCAATGGCCACAAGCTGGAGCTTGGGAGGTTTGGGCTGGACCTTAAGAGAAAAATCATGAGGAGGGAGTACAGTGCTGGAAGGATTTATCCGGCAAGGCTGTGTAGTCTCTCTCCTTGGAGGTTTTGAGCCATAGCTGTCCTGGTCTAGACTTAGTGGCACTTCTGCTCAAGCAGGTGGCTGGACAAAAGACCTCCTGAGGTCCCTTCCAACTTTGTCTTTTGTGTTTGCTTGATTAGCCATGCCTGCAAAAGAAAGGGAGGTGGATTGCTTCTGAAGGTATCTACACTGAGCTGTCACAGCTGTCATTGCTGCATGCTGTCATTCCGACCCTGCTGTCTTGGCTGCTCCTTTCCCAGTGAGGAGCAACAAAGATGGCTGTCTGGCTGCTCAACCAGAGCCAGAAGCTGAATTTACCATATTTGAGGTTCCTGAGACACATGACTATGATTTGGTGGCTGAAGCTTCAGACGTCGTGGATGTAGACTCTTGGCTGCCACTAGCTACAGTTGTTGCCCTGCTCTCCTCATGCAGGGGCTGTGGACTGTCCTGCCTTGTGTCACCCTTGGTGCCCCACTCTTGGCCTGGCTGAGCCACCAGCCCTGCCTGCACTCTGGCATCAAGCTCCTTCTGACCTAAAATAGCTGCCACAATCCATTCCCAGGTGAAATGGACTCATGCAGAAGGCCTGAGCCTCACTGCAGCATGTGGTCCCATACAAGCTAATTGGTTTCTCCATCTGGGTGGGAATGGGCAGGGATAGGACAGGTTGATGGGTGCTAACCATGAGAAACCTGGAAGCCACACTGACCCCAGCAGGGCCTGGGCCACCCAAGAAAGCTGGGCTGTGGCACAGAGGGGACTATGGAGCTGACCAACCAGGAACCACACAGAAAGCATCACTGATGGGATGGCTTTGGGTAACACGGCCAAAAATGGGACATGTTGTGGTGGTGGTGGCCAGGCATGGCAAACCAAACGTCCCTCTCAGGACTGTGCTTTTCCAGGGTAAGGTTCTTTATATTCCCCTGGTGCATCTGCTGAGCCCCAGCATAGGCACACTGCTGCACTGGGAGCAGAAATGATTAATCTGACCAGGTAAGCCCCACTCCATCCCCTGGCCTGGCCTGATTTCATAGGTTTGTGGTTCTTCCATTGCTTCTGTTCTTGCTGCTCCTCCCTCTCCATGCTTTTCCCTTATTTTGGCTACAGCAGCAGCAGTTGTCCACTTTATTTGTTTGCCACGTATGGAGAAGGCACCAGGAGGAGCTGGGGGAAGGGCAGCCCTGCCTGAGCATGCAAGTGTGCATGTGTGTGTGTCTGAGTGTGTGAACACATCTCCAGTGCGTGAGCAGAAGCAGGCTGGTTCCTCCTTAGCTGCCTCTCGTCAGAAAGAGGAGGAGAAAGTGCCAAATCTCATCTCAGCAAGGGAGCTGCTAGTCAGGGAGCTGGAAACCTTCCCTCTCTTCAGAGCTCTGAAGAAAGTAAAAGCCTTATTCAAGTTTTTTGTGGCTCCCCTGCATCTTCAGAGAGCTGAAGTAATTTCTCCCAGAAAGTGTGATGTTTATTTGGATGGTGAACGAGGTGGGGAACTTGCCTGGTATTTAAGACAGGCCACAACTAGATGGACTGGATCCAGCTCTGAGGCACCTCCAGAGCAAACTCCACCAACATGGTTAGGTGAGGTAGGATTACACTTTTTGCAGAACATCCTTGGATAGTCTTAATTCAGGGTTTGGACATTGTAATTTAAAAACTATGAGAAAATCTCCTTCATTCTGAATTCCAGCAGGAAATAAGACATGTCATTTTCTCTACTTGGGAGCCTTTACAATCTTTCCCCATAATAAAGAAATAAACTAAGCAAGACAGCACCACATGGACAGGCAAATAATACAAGTGCTTTCATCACATAAATCATCTTGATTTATGTGCCATAAATCAGAAGTGTGAGCTCAACTCTTGGCTGAGACCTTGGCACTGGTGGTTGTTCACCACCAGAATTTACCCATGCAAGAAAACCTCATGGCTTAGTAGCAATTTTTATTTCCACTTGAGCAGAGACAAGCAAGTCTGGACTTGAGGCTGGCCTGGCCTTGCTGTTCTACGTTAGCATGCACTATGGAATAATTGGGATTAGGCTACTTTGGGTTATGTTATCCTACAGAAGAAAACCTTCAAAACTAAGATGAAGCCCACAGGAGTCCTCCCTGTGACTGGTGCTGTGGATGGCACTGACAGTCAGTGCTCATGCTGTGACCCAAATACCAGAAAACAAAGCACTTGAGATCCTCTTTTAATGTGATGTATAAAGGCAGAAGGTTGTACTCTTCATCTGTGTGGTCCCTTGTGGAGATGACCTCAAATGTGGTTTTAACCATGTGGAAATGGCATTTCAAATTTTATAAGGTTTTTTTTTTTTCCTTTCCAGGAAGAACCTGTTTCTTTAAAATAGTATTCCTGGGATGTTAAGCACAAGCAGAATGACACAGGAGTTAAGGATACTTACTGTTTTACTGCTGTAGAGCATTGAAGACTCAGAGCTGCTTGTGACTCCACCTGAAGAGTGAATTAAACAGAGGAATGTAGAGCTTGCTGTGAAGTTATCCTGCCTTTAAGATCTTCCCCCTCTTTTTTTTTTTTCTTGTAACAAAAACAACCCCTTCTATGCAAAGAATTGAGTCACTCATTCCAGACTGACACATTGCCTTACCGCTTCTGCTCTATTCTGAGCAGTTGCACTTTTCAGCTGGTACCTGGAAAGAACATCGTCTCTTAGGAGGCTGTATAGGATGGTTAGAAAATACCTGCCTAGATGAGTCACTAGGGAACAGAGAGGGAGAAACAGGGCTGGAAGCATCAAGTTGCAGAAGTGTTACAGGCAAAAGAGGAAGATAAGCACAGAGTTACTGCATCCAAGATCTGTAATTTAACAAGAAAAATATTTATTTTTTTTAAATAAAACAAAACCCATTTGGACTACACAGAATTAAGGGAGGGAATTAACCTCATGAGAGTTGTCAAGCTATGGTTAACACCTCAGAGGCTCAGGTTAGCTTGCCTGAAGGTCAGTCATTCTTGTCTCATGCAGTTCTCCCTCACTGTACAGGTGGGATAACACTGTAAAAAAGGGAAGGCTGGTGGTAAATACATGTATGTGTATGCATGTGTGCATGCAGCATTGCTAACCCTAGCTCCTGATATCACCAGCAAGAGAGCTTTCACTGGAAAATTAAGTGATTTTATTCCTCACAGCTGCCAACCAAAGTCTGAAGCATGACTGCTAACATAACGCAGGTCGCTGTAGCAGCTCAGCTCCTGTTGCACCCCAGGGCAGCCCCAGCTCTGGGTGTTGGGGTGGTCACCAGGCCATGCTTTGGGGCACCAGCTCCTGCTCTGTGCCACCCAGCGTCCTGTCCCCAGCGCCACAGTCAGACCTGGATGGCAACATTTGAACCATATTGACCCAAGCTCTATCAAGCTGTAGGAGAGCAACAAAACACCACTTACGGTAAGGTTAAAACACTTGTCCTCCTTACCTGCTAATAGAGTGGAAAAATAATTAGCCAGGGACAGAGTGTTAATCAGCATTAGTGGAACTGGGCAGGTCTCTTGTATACAAGCTGATATTCACCACATGTGCATCCCTGTGTTTGTTCACTGTTTTTAAAGGTATCTTTGCAACCACAAGGTGCTTTACCATATGTTTTTTTTTTTTTTCTTTAAATGAGCCTCAAGACCAAGTGGAAGGTCTTGAAAAGGGCACGGGCTTCCCCAGAATGGCCTGGTCTATCTCAGAAGCTGCTACTTGAACAATATGAAGCTCTAATGCTCCTGGATTGACTGTGCTGCTTTAAAATAACATTTTCTAAATTACATAGCTGATTCTCACAGGAGATGCTTATGGCTTCATGGGCCTCTCATAGCCAGAGCTGTAATTTTTGCACTCAGCAGTGGTTTAAAACATGTAACTCAGAGGCCATGGCATTAACCATCAGCTGTAATTAGCAATCTTGCTTTAATGACCCTGTGTCCCCATTCATAGTGCCCCAGAGTTGCTGGATGGTGGCCAGTCACAAGCATGAGTAATCTACTTGAAGCAACAGTCTTGGAAATAGTGAAACTCAATATGAAAGTTCAAGCCCAGTGTCTTACACACGTCTCTCAAGACTGGGTGTGAGCTTCCCACAATCTGGCTTTCCAGGACATTGGCAAGTTCAGTTCCTGGAGTGTCTGGCTCAGTAGCCAGAGGTTGTGTAACACACTGTCCTAGCCTGGCCTTGGCATAGGGTGAGATACAGATTTCCATAATCACACTGGGGTGAAGTTGTTTGTCATCATTTGAAGGAAAAGAAATTTTGTCTGTGTTCCCAGGTAGATCAGGAGTAAAAAACATACCTCCTCCAGATGCCCTGAAGCTCAGCCTCCTCTTGTCTCCAACATTGTATTAAAGCATGAACTGGCAATGACCTTAAGACCATCTAATTACAGGCATGTGGGATTCATCATGACAACAGCTGCCTGTACTTATTACTGCCTACCCTCTTTTGCATTTCCCTTCCCAGTTCCATTTTCTCTTCAGTCTCAACACTCGAGTTTTACCTGTGTTTTCAATTTAGGTTTATCCTGATGTGAAATACCTGCAGAGCTCTACTGGGAACAATCAATGAAAGTCTTAGTAGATGCTTGGGCAAAATTCCTGCCGAGATCAAAGCCCTGGCTGTATCTGGATAAGGACTTCAGCCTTTGGTCCATTTTTGCACCACAGCAATACCTTTTAGCCACCCCTGCCTGGGTTGAAGCCAGCAGTTGTACAGGACACTTTTATTCAGCTTCGATGAGCAGCAACCAAATACCATGTCATATAGTGAAATAATAAAGGCTTTTCTCAACATGCAGGCTAACATGGAAAAATAGACCATAGGGTTAAGGAGATTTTCTCAAATGAATTGAGGAGGGCACTGGATGCCACTGGGACAGTGGGACAGACTGCCACTGGAAAAGCAAGGCAGAGAAGATGAAGAAGCAGGCAGGAGCAGTGGTCTGTAGGAGCTGAGGGACGTGGGCCACAGAGCCTCTTGCTCAGTGCCGCTGAACAAAGCATCTCTCTCCTGCCAGCTCCTGTGATGGTTGGGGACACAACGGTGCCAGCAGCCACTGCAAACAGCACTGCACCACAGCTACCCAGCTCCGCGCCTTGGTTTCTCCCGTGAACAGAAAAAAACCTCTGATCATTGAAATATTGTCTAAGGCTCAGGCTATGGGACCATATCAGGCTGGTTTTACTTACGCTGGAGCAAATCAGCTGCTTTTACTGCAGGTCCTTTTGACTTCGCCTGTGTAGGAGTAAAGAAAATTATCCCCTGACTTTTTCCCGTGGAGCCTGCAGTGTGATGAGATATTTTAATCTTCACAGGCTGGCTGATGCAGCCCTGTGAATTGGGTTTAGCTTTGATTAAGTTCTAGCACATGTTTTGGGCCAGCAGGTTCTTTTCACATTAGTACTTCATGGCTTTGTACGTTAGGAGAGATCTGGGCATGCTGTATTGTGCAGCATGGGCAGCCTGCAGACGTGTTCCGGCATTTGCCTGTCCGGTTTCTGTGGCTGTGCTGGTGCAGGAAGTGTCTGGGGGAGCAGGCTGGCTCTTCTGCGGGAGGCAGAGGCTGTTGCTGTGCAATCTGTAGAATTCCCATGGAGATATTGCTCAGTGTGTGTCTGAAGTTCACCTCCACACACAATCAAGAGCACCTCTTATCTTGCTACTAAGCCTGCAAAACTTCTAATACTTGAGTGGAGCAATTATAATACAAATAGAGTGACCAGAGAGACTTCCCAGGGCCCTGGAGCATTGGTACCTTGCTTTATTCCAGCTACAGGCTGCTTTATGACCATCTTTAGGAAAAGTTTCCTTTTAAATGGGCATATTTGCTTGTTTTTAAAGTGGAGGTGACTTACACAATCAAAGTCAAGCAGTCTCAGATGGATTTCTGGTTCCTTTCATGGAAGAAAAGTTGCCTTGCAAGGCAAGTGACCCAAACAGCAAGTTATCTCTTGCTGCAGAAGAAGTTTGCCTTCGCTCTCAGAGTTAGCAACCTGGAATGAATGATAACGAATAGATTCTTATCTTGAAGTGACTGAGCTGCAGTGGCAGGAGCGAAACTGGGGCTTTCAACTGAGAGGTGGATGGAGGAAAGGAGAGGGGATGGGCTTGGGAGATGGCCAGTGGTCCTGAGGCCCTGGGTACCTGGGTCCCCACTTCAAACCTGCCACAGGCATCAGCATCTCAGAGTAATGATGATTTGCAGAGAGTCTGGTTGCTTGGATTTTAATGAACTGGTGCTCTGGCTTCCCAGGGACCTGCACAAGACCTGCCCACCATTTTTGCCAGCTCAGCAGAAAGACACAGGCTCTGCAGCCAGAACAAGGCTGGTATTTGTACAAGACAGATCATTACTAGAGGGCACAGAGAGTGAAAGAGGATGGCAAGGGACAGCCTATTTAAAGCATTTTTGAAGGTACTTAGATCTCTCAAGAATCTGAACCCGTGTCTTGCACATCGTGCTGTGCCTGTTTGCATGGCACCCTTTAGAAGCCAAAGCTCTCTGTCTCTCACATATTTAACCATCTGTATTCAAGCTGGAAGTGAAATAAAAAGACAAGGGTAACCTCAGGGAAGGTTAAATATAGGCTTCCAACAGAAATAGCTCTTTCAGAGGAGGACCCATCTACAGGGGTTACCATGTCCTGAAGGGTACCCATCAGTTCACAGCACAGTTTTAAAAGGCCCTGAAAAAATACGGCTTATAGTTCAAATATTGTCCTTGTTTGCTAGATTGAGAAAATACTATTTTTACATGCTGTTTACAAGACTGGTGCCTGTGAGTGTTACCACAATATGAGTATTAATTGTAATGTGCAGTAGCTCTGGGACAGATGAGGTCTGTGAGTCTGATTAAGCCCTTCTCCAAGTCAGTAGCAGCAGGAGCCAGAGAAAAATAAGGACTCTGCCACAATAATCTGACGAATCCATTGAGCAGTCTAATCAATCAGCTGAGAAATGAGCAAGCAGGCATTGGGAAGGCGAGGGGACAGCACAGCGCCTGCTGGCATGAGCGGAGCCGTCAGCTGTCGTCCCTTGCAGCAGGTTGTGCTCACGTCCTGCCAGACAACACGCTCACGTCAGCTCCAGAGAGGGATGGGGAGCCAAGAACTACAGAGACCCCACACCAGTCCTGCCCTCCTCAGGCAGAGCTGGGGACTGGAAAAGGGTCCAGCCACAGCCTCCACACCAGGGTCTTCTCTTAGGAACCTTCCCTCTCCCTTTTTGTCATGCCTTAAGGGAGGCACTGGTTTCTGGTTACTCCAGTTTGAGTGTCAAACTGGCCTAGAAGGCAACTGGATTTTCTTGTTCGCCCCTAGCACGCATCCTGCCATCTCCCTCAACAGACTTGCCTGCTCATGCTGAGCTGCGATGGCAAAGCTGCAGCATGCAGACAGCATCCCCATCCCAGTGGGACCAGTCTCCCTGGTGCCGTCACGCTGCCCTGGCTGTTGCCAGCTGCTTGGGAGGACCCGTCCCTCGTGGTGCAGCCTGCAGCAGGACGCAGCTGGACCCGCAGCAAGTGGGCTGCCCAACAGCCCAGCGCCACCTCCCCAGCTTCCCCCAGCGCCACCTCCCCAGCTTCCCCCAGCGCCACCTCCCCAGCTTCCCCCAGCGCCATGCTCAGGTGCCATGGGATTTGGAGATGAAACCAGCTGAGGAACAGCCATGGTGCCACCACGGACAGGACAGCTTTGTCACGTGCTCCAGGTGTTTTGTATCAGGCACTGAAGCAAAGTTGCGTTGAAGGACCGTTCAGCCACACTTTGAGCAGGCTGCTACAGGATGACGCGGCCAAAAGAGAGAGACGAGCCTGAATTCCCTAGCATGTGTGTAAGAGATCGCAGTGTGTTTCTGTAGGACCCACAGTTTTGTGCTCTGCCCGTGCACTGTTTGCCAGGAGAGAGAGTGGACATGTGCTGATTGCCACAGTCCCAGAACTGGGCATGGTGCTGGTGGCCCACCCATGACACTGGATTTCCAGGCAAGGGAATCACAAGGTACAACAAAACTTGGTTAATTTAGGCAGAAATGAAAATCAGTATTTTCCAAGTGCCTCATCGCTCAAGGAACGGTTGGGCTGAAGAATTACTTTCAGGCCTACCAGAAGGTGTATTTTGAAAGGGTCCTTGATGGGGCTCCTGCAATAAGCACAGCCAAGCAGTGCATGAGTTAGCACATTTGAGAGACAAACCAGCAGAACAAGAATAATCCAAACCTAACCCAACACCATCTGCCACGCAAGGCGCTGTGATTATATACAAAATCTCATTAGTACCTCATCAGAGGGAGGCTGGGCCCACAAATAAATGTATTTGCAATACAGGGTATGTGCAGTGCTGTCAACAACATCCACGTGGCTCATGAAGAGGGGATGCCTTTCCTCAGCGGCAGCTCTGCCAGGGCTGGCCATAGCAAAGCCTATGGGAATGCTGGGGG
>NW_010338159.1:23953-26064 GCF_000700745.2 Antrostomus carolinensis
CCCTCGCCACCTCCCACTTTCCTCCCCTCCCTCCTGTCCACAGCTTGCCAGAAACCAGCCTGGGGACTTGCAGGCAGGATTTGTCCCTTGGAGAGGGACAAAGGATGGAAGGATGTGGCTTGTGTGCTGCCACTGCCCAGGGTGGCTGTTGGGCTCAGCCAGAGATGCCAGCTCGGCAGGAAGGACCTGTGTCCTAGGCCAGCTCCCGCTCCAGGCTGCGGCAGAGATGAGCTTGTGACCTACAGCAGGCACTGGTGCGAGGCCAAATCTTGTTATGATTGTTATTTATTGCTTTATTTTTAACCAAGCACTTGCGGGGCAGCTCTGGTTCCCAGGGAGGTCTGGAGGCATTTGCGGCACAGTGAAATCCGGGAGCTCAGAGGGAGACGGCACCGGGGGCGGGCAGGGGGCAGGCAGAGGAGGATTGGAAGGGGGAGAGGATGGCAAGTGAGACTTCAGAGCTGATACAATCCAGAGACATTAAAAAAAAAGTAATTAAACAGAGGGAGGCAGAATTAAAGGGTCACTTCAGGGCTGCCATGTGGTAGCATCTTTAAAGCTATCATGCAAGTGCAGCCTGGTGTAAAAGCGTGGCACTACTATTGCATTACAAGCTCCC
This sequence comes from Antrostomus carolinensis, assembly GCF_000700745.2. Lineage (NCBI taxonomy): Eukaryota > Metazoa > Chordata > Aves > Caprimulgiformes > Caprimulgidae > Antrostomus > Antrostomus carolinensis. The sequence goes on from NW_010338159.1 coordinate 24,573, forward strand.
TGTTTTCTCTCTCCATACAGTGAAATAGGAGGGTCTAAAACAGGAAAGTGGTTTCTGAGATGCAAGCCCCTGCAGAGGGTGAGGACGGAGAGGCAACGCAGCCACGCCACCCAGGGAAGAGGGTTACACGCTGCCTCGGCTTTGCCCCTTCGCTAGGGATCCTGCCTGTCCCCAGTGCTTGTCCTACCCCTGGGACAGCAAGAGAGGAAGAAGCCATGGTGCAGAGCCATAATTATTTTCCTTTCCTTTTAAAGGAGTTAGTCCAAAGGAGACTGAACTGTGCCTTCTACTGCTGCTTAAATATCTGGGATGCTGGCTGGCTCCCTTCCCACCCCTGACTTTCACATACTCCTCTCTCATCATCCCATCATGGCTTTGCAGCCTCTAACACCCTCTGACACCCAAGGTCATGCCTTGCTCGACGAATTTCCTGCTCTCATACATTTCATCTTCCTTTTCCCAGTGCAGTCCCTTGGCCAAAAGCTACTTCTCAGTTCAGTCACCAGCTTTGCTTCTTTAGATATTTTATTCATTTTCATTTATTTTCCTTCATTTTATGTATTCTCTTACCTGTTGGTTGAGTCAATCACAAGCCGAGAGACGGCAAGGCACTTTTATCATGTTCATGTCAGCAACTAGGACCTTCTTGGTAGTGTGGGACACAGAATATGCCTGAGGACTGGTTGCAGATTCAACTGTTGAAGTTGCAGAAACATAGGACACAGGCATTCTCCCTCTCACACTTGCATTTTCTTTTGGTCTGTGCCCATGTTGTGCCTTTTGGAAAGCCTCCGAGGGTGTGTGTGATGGAGACTTGCTGCTGCAAGACAAACCCACTTGGCTGCCTGGAACCTCCACCTCCCAGCTGGAGTGGCAGTGATGCTGCGCGGCCCTGGCTGCTCCCACCACCCCATCCACCCATGAGCAGGGCTGGTTGGCAGAGCTGCACCCTTGGCACTGAAGCCTTTCAGCTGTGTTTGAGTTTACCTCTGGCTTTGGAGGACCCCAGTCATTTGAAACTCCTCAGCGTTGGCAACACCATTTTAGAGTCTGGAACAGCTCTTTGTTGGTGCGGTTTCTCTGCTTCTTAGCTCACTCCATTTTACTGGATGGTTTCAAGAATTATAGCCTGAAAACATTGGAACAGGCAGGCTTTATACTTTGCCTCCCTTCATAATTACAGTGCTTGCACTTTTAAAATGATTTAGTTAATTTAGCATTTTTAATTCCGCACAATTTCAGGAGCACAGGGGTATGTATTAGTCTGAATTATTTCCTGACAAACAATTCTGCCATGAAAACTGCCGAGGCCATTCGTGGAGGTGTGCTGAGGGCAGAAGGCACACTCTGCTGCAGCTCGGATCCACATCTTCAGCCCTGGAGAAGGAGTTTCTGTGGAGATATTTGCAGTAAACAAATGTATGGCTTCCCCAGGGCACTGCAGCCACAGCCCTGCAAGCTCTTAGGCTGCATTTTTTTGGCAGGGGGGTAA
>NW_010338159.1:26116-53683 GCF_000700745.2 Antrostomus carolinensis
GCTTTGCTGTCTTTGCAGCCTGTGGTGTGGCTGTCAGGAGCAAAATTTCCAGGAACTTTAGCTAGGGGAGGAATTTTGAGGGGTCCCAGTCTCATAGCCTTCTTGCCTGGCACCTGTAAACACACATCCCTTTAAATGTTTGTGTGCATGAGCTAAAGCCAGGGAGAGCCACAAAATTCTATGTAAAAGCAGAGCGGTGGTTTCATGCCTCTTCCCAGTGTGTCTTGGGCCATGTCTCCCCCTCCTGCATCTCCCTGTGCTGCCGTGCCCACGGCTGGAGACCCGCACCCCACCAGACAGCACTGAGCATCCCCGGTCTCCGCTCCCTGCGTCTGCAGGGGGCTAAAGCCCCTCCTGTCAGTCTTTGAACCATTTCTTCCCTGGGATGGCTCAGCAAACCAGAAAGCGAGGAGATGATGCTCGAGTTACCTTCTGGTGTTTTAAAGTCATTTTTCCACTCCCTTGCAATACACCAGCAGAGCTCTCCTGGTTCCTGTGTGATGGGCAATTTCCATATGAGTAAAATGCCTGTGGCTGTTTTCAGAGGTAGACATGATAGCTCTGGTACCCCAGCCAAATATTGCTTGAGTAATAACCAGGAACTGTGCAATAGCTTAATTATTTTTCCTGTCAAGGCTTCTCTTGCTGTTCCAGTTCAGCAGAGCTCTCTCCTCTGCATCCCCCCTCGGACTGCAGTGTTGCATTGTGCTGGGCTGCTCGAAGGCTGCTGCTTCTCCAGGAAGTGCTGCCTGTCACTGAAGGTTAAAGCTGAGCCCAGAATATAAAAAATATGTTAAACGTTTTGCCATTATCAGGCAAAAGAGTAAATGCAGCCGCTGATAACTTTTATCTCAGGAGACCAGCACAAAACAAAGGACAGACTTGCCAGCTGAGGGCACAGCCCTTATTTCTATCACAGCATCCAACAGAGCAATTGCTAATGGACCTGTACAAAATTTGACCCCATATTGATTTCCAAATTGTGAGCTGAGCTGCTCAAGTGTGGGCTGCTGCTCTCCAGCAGTACCATCCTGTCAAATCTCAATGTGAAACAACGGTGGAAAAGGCTCTTAGGATATTCATAACATCGAACTGTTGGAAATAGGGAAAGCCAGACAAAGCCGGCTGAGAGTCCCTGGCCTTGATTTAGCCCTGACTTATGCCTTATGGGGCAATACAGGGGAACAGACAGATGGCCACGGAGTGTTGAAGGTGTCTGAGGGAAGAGCAGAAACGCCTCATGCCTTAAAGCTGAAGTGTCTATCTTTAGTAACAGGCCCCCAGATCGTGCTTTGCCAGCAGCGCCAGTGCCGGTTAATGGCAAGCGAAGCTCTGCTGCTTGGCCAGCAGCGTGGCAGCCACCGCCGCAGCTCAGCCCTGCACCAGGAGCGGAGGGGACCCTTGGCTCAGCCTCGCCAGCGGGCAGTCACACGGAGGGGCCGTGCCAAACAGACACCATCATCACAGTAAAATCCCCTTATTCTTGCTCAGCTGTAAGAAGAGGTTATTCAAGTACTTGATGAAAGCACCACGTCCTCTGGCGCCAGGGTGATGATGGGGTTTTAGACATCCATCCCTGCCTGTCTGTACCAAAGACCCAGGACTTGCCCTCCATGGCACCTGGTGGGACCATCAGCCAAGCCACAGCCCTTTAGGGTCCCTCGCATTTTGGTACTGCAGCAAGACTGTGGTTTGTCATCCCAGGAGGACGCTTGACCCCCCCTTGGCCACCCTCTGCCCGTGGGCGGTGGGCAAGCTGCCCTCATGCGCCGTCCCCACAGCCCAGGCAGAGGCGGCCACTGCCGCAGGCAAGTGCTCCACTTTCAGCTGAAGGAGTTGATGAGGGTGCCCTGCTCCTGCTTGCTTTTCTAGTTTGCTTCCTTTGAGAGTTAATAAATATCTTGCTCTTATTTTTTGCATGATAACAACAGCAGGCAGCTCAGGGGAAATTTGCACAAGGAAAAAAAACCCAAACTTTTTCAGCCAACTGCGGCTTCATTCACCTGGTTTAACTCTGAGCAGCTACAAATTGGAGGAGCACTGGGGCAAATACCTCCTGGGTGCACCCTGCTCCCACTAGCACATGGGCTCTGCTGCAGGCAGCTCCCACACCCGGGTGGCCTGACCCGGAGTGACCAACCTCACCGTCTTACATAAAGGCACTTACTGAACACGGGTTATAAAACTCAGCTTATCGGTTTCCAAGACACACGGCTGTCCCAGCACCTTGGCCTGCGTGTTGCTCAACTGTCCTGTAGGGAAGGGGCATCTTCTGGCCAGCAACATCACCCTGGGCAGGAAGGGGGATGGTGAAACTTGACAGCTCAGTGGGTCTAGAAGAGTCCCTGTTTTCTAGCCTTGCTGGCAGGGATGCTCTGGGGAGCTGTTTGCAGGAGGCTGTGGCAATAGCCCAAGCCAAGCTGCCTGTGCTCTCACGGGGCCACTTCATATACCCTCGGTTTCTTTAAACTAATTGCTGCTATGAAAGCTCAGTGGCAAAACAAATTTGTATAAGCCTTAATATTCCTGAAACCCTGGGTATGCTATACAAGCAGCTCCAGTAAGTGAGGTTAGGAAGAACTGCTACAGGAGACCAAGGCTAGATAGACAGGCCTTCCTAAGTCAGAGACCTTTGACAGCATGAAAATAATCTTATTAGAAAAATATGGCTTAGATATGGTAGGTAAAGAGATGGGAGAGTGAAGGGAGCAGGTATTTGCCCCACAGAAATACAGGAATAGAGGAGGAGAGAGCCTGTGATAAACGGCATGAGTCAGCACAGCAAGTGCCTCAACAGCACTGGGGTTGGGAGCCTGGCTCTAGCGAACAGGGGTTATTTGGGTTTTGCTGCTGTTATCAGCTTGGCAGCCTTCAGAAGTGACGTGCTGGCTGTTGAACACATGGTGCAGAGGTTTTTTTGGCTTCCCTGAGTGCAGGATGCCAAGAGAGCAAAGCTGCTTTTCTAGAGTGCCACTGGTTACCCTTGAGTGCAAGCGCTGCCTTGCACTGCCTCTCCGCAGCGACCTGGGCTGCTTTTGGGCTGGGGCCACTGTGCTCCGAGTAATCCATGGGCTCAGCTGGCCCAGGGAACGGCTGGATCGCAGCCTGTACCCTCGCTGTGGAGGTGAAAGATGCTCTGCCTCAGCATCTGCTTACGCAGCAGCCTGGTGCTGTTATCCGTGCCTGCTAATCAAAGCTTGTGACTGCGACAAGCCGATGCTGCCCCTTTGCCCGAAGCTGCATTTCCTTCTGCAGGTCGTTACTCAGGGAGTGTGTGCTAAACTGCCACTGCCCACCCCCAGAATACATTTGGCAGGAAAAGGTGTGCTGTACATTCCCCCTCAGCATCTGCTTACGCAGCAGCCTGGTGCTGTTATCCGTGCCTGCTAATCAAAGCTTGTGACTGCGACAAGCCGATGCTGCCCCTTTGCCCGAAGCTGCATTTCCTTCTGCAGGTCGTTACTCAGGGAGTGTGTGCTAAACTGCCACTGCCCACCCCCAGAATACATTTGGCAGGAAAAGGTGTGCTGTACATTCCCCTGAGCCTGGGTTTGTGCTCTGGGAGGCCAGTGACAGACCCAGGACTGCCCTTAGGAGCTTCCAGCAGGATGGGACCCCCTGCCAGCACCTTCCAGCTCCATTAAGCCAGAGGAGCTGCTCTCTGAGGAGCTGGCTGTGCAGGAGGATGAGCCCCAGCCACAGGCAGAGCCCCAGAATACAGATGGGAAGATTACAGGAGGGACTGACAAATGGAAACCACAGAAAACAGAGCTGAAGAGTCTTGGAAATATCTTACAGCTTATCAGGCTGCTGCAAGGCAGGATCAGCTCTGGATGTGTCACTTCTGACACATCTAGCCAAACACTTCTGGCTTTTTCTTGATCTTTTAGTAGCTATTTATGCAACATTATGTATTACTGTTTGCTCTGCCAGTACCACATGAGGTTCACCATGACCGAGGAATACTGAAGGAAGGTGAATTTCAGTGGGTTTTGGTTCTTCTTGTGTGGAGAGGAGCACCCATGGTGAGGTTTCTCTACCACAGCAGAGAGACTGGCATCCCGGTGTCCTGCCCTGATGCTCTAGCAGCAACTGCTGCACGAGCTCCAGAGCAGCATGCCACTGTGTGAAAGCTCTCTGGCATGAAGGCAACAGATAGAGGGATGATTTCAGTCTCTTCTTTATTGCCTTGATTCTGAAATATGTGTCTAGCTTAAGCTTATTTGCATCATCCAGTCTACATTCATCACAGTGCAAATTGCAGTGTCCAGCAGAATTTTCACCATAAAACAGGGATGTTTTAATCATAACCCTCTTTAATGCTGATGCCCTGAATCCCTTTGCCTTCCAGCAGACCATGCGGTGCAGAAGCCCCAGCCCCACACAGAGGTGGGGAATACCATGGGGCACCAGCCAAAATGCCACATCTTCTTCTGAAACGCTGGCGTGCACCACGGACGCCGGTTCACAGAGCTGGGTTCTTGCAGAGCCCACAATGGGGCCATGTGAAATGAGCTCTGAGGCAAAAGGAGGGTTGTGAAAAAGGGAAAGTCCTTCCTTAATGCAGACTCTGGTTGGCAGCACACCGGCTGGGCCGTTGGTTTGCCCCCGGGGCTTGGCTCTGTGCTTTACAGGATAGGTGAGGTCTTCCATGGTTTTCAGAAGGAAGAGGAGGAGGGATCTGGGCATGTCCTAATTAAGGGGAATTTCCTGGGCACCCGAGGGAAAAGGAGAAAGGCAGCATAACGTAGGAGAGAGGGCTGAGACGGCTGTGGGAGGATCTCTGGCCTAGGAGCTGTGTGAGAGGGAGAGGAGAGAGAGAAAAACCTGAGCAGGTTATGGGCAAAAAGGCACGTTTACCAGAGGGAGAAGGGCCATGAAGGTTTTCTCAGCAGAGGAGGGAGCTGGGAAGAAAGAAGGATAAGGAAGGATGCCAAAACGCCGGCCAGCGTAACACTGCTGACTGCGGCACGGTGACACTCAGGGAATTTTGCCAAAACTTAGAGTTGTAAGGTCCAGAAAAAGAACTTTCTATTTATTTAGCTTTGGTTAGTAGTAAAGAGCACAAAGCTCTCGGCACCCTGACAATTAATATTTCCACAGTATAATAAATACATTCAGTATTGCTAAAAGCAAACATTAAACCGGGAACAAATGAACTCAGCTGAGCCAGCCGGTGAATCAGCCACAAGCACAGCCTCCCCTTGCTCCCGTCTGCTGTCTGGGGAGAACAACCTCCATCCCCTCCAAAGCAGAGCAAGCAGCCGGCTCCCATGGGTCTCAGGTGAGCATGAGGAGCAGCACAGGCCATGGGAGCCCTTGGAGCGAGTGTCACCTCCCCTGCATCTTTGGTTAGATAAAGGAGAAGACTTGTAAGGAAAGGGGTGTAAAGCCATGATTTTTGGTCAAAAACATATTCCTCTTCTCTGGACTGTGACCATCTCCCAGAGGTGGCTAAAATTCTCCTTCGGTTTGGAAGGACCAGCTGGTATGTCCATCTCTCCTGCCGAGCCCCGTGTGCCTGATGAGAAGAGGACATCCTTCAGAGCCTGGAGGCATCCGCTGGCTCCTGCCCAAGCTCTCTGCTGCACGAGCTGCCAATGGTGCCAGGGGCTGCCCAGTTTCACAGCCATGCCTGGCAGCGCTGTGCTGGCCCCAGCTCACCCCAAAAGTGCCGTGTCACACAGGCTAGATCTCGCTCCAAGCCCCTGGGAGGATCAGTGGGATTTACACCTCCTACCCTTGGGCTCGGAAAACCTGGCAGCATCCACGTAGGTTCCCAAGTATGGAAGCAGGCACCAGCCCTCAGTCCCAACGTGGACATTTTGGGGTTTGTCTGCCGGGGCCAGGACACAAGCTCACTCATTTGCTGCCTCTAATTGTTAGGTGGAGCATATGAACTATGCAAGCTGAAGGCAGTGGGGCTGCTAGTGTGGGAATTATGAACAGATTCATAAGTTCAAATACCCAAATATAAAATTTTAGTGTCTCATTTTTGCACATCTCACAACACTCTACAAGCTTCTGGTTTGATTTTTCACACACTCCAGCAGTTTGTCACAACTTATGGGCAAATCTGCTTTTTCTGCCTTGGAGTAATATGGAAGGAGCTCATCACAAATCAACCCTATCCCTATGCTGGAAAAAAAATCTGCTTTACACACAGCACCTGAGGATCATTGCTAGGAGTCTGCTACCCAAAGCCCTGCAGGAGGAGAAACTTGTGATCTGCTGGTCATGACCTTCCTGATTTTTATACCATTAACACAGGTGCTAGTAAATGGGGTCTCTGATTCAGGGAAGTGCCCCTGGTTTAATTCCCCCATGGGTACAAGCCTGGGTTAGACACTAACCACGACCAAAGATGGCAGGAGCTCTGCAGCTGAGCTGCTGAGCAGGACAGGAGGAGCACCGGCATCTGCAGAGACTTTGTGCCTCCCTGTTGATGGACCAACAACCAACAGCGTCCTGGTGGTACCATATCTAAGGGGAGAGCAAGTCATTAACCATCTGCTGTGCAGTGCAGGCTGGCAAAAGCTCTTGAGCTGGAAAAACAGCAAGTGTAGGATTGATGCCCGCTCTCACAGCCCTACTGACAGCACATTCCCACCCTGGTGTGGTCAAGAAAGCCTTCACACATCCTTCCTGCTCCCTGAGAGCTGCTCTTGCATGTTGAAGAGGCACTGTGTTTTCAGGGTAAATACAAAACTTCAGTATTTTCCAGGGCTGAATGCCTCCAGACTGACAGCCCTGGTAGCATTTCTGGGCCCAATACAACATATGAAGCCTGCAGGGGCTTGACAGTACAGTCCATCCCAAATCAGGCAAGAAAACGCGTGAGACTGTTCCTCCTCCTGGGATCTGCAGATTCCTACCATCATCCTGTAGACATCCTCACCTTTGCTCCTGACCTTGTGAGTCTCAAACGTAAACAGGGTTCTAATGAAGAAAAGATGAACAATGTATGAATGGGGTTGTCTCCTCCCTTGAGCTAGAGGACTTGTGTCCACAGTCCAAAACTGGGAGTGGGGGATTGCATTTTCTCTTGCCATCAGAGCACGGAAGGGTGCCGGGCCCCACGTTGCTGGGAAGGATGCCTGCGGGGCTGCCGTTAGAGACTGTATCACAGTAACCGGTTTCCAGAAACTGAATTTAGGTCTGTGTAGGTGGTGAGCATTTCCCAGCTGTGGGTGTCTGGCGTTGCTACCTTCCCACAGGGTTTCGTATGTGGAATTAACCCCTGCACCCCCAAACAATGAACCAGCAAGCCTCCCAGTGCTCACTGAAGCCATGTGCAGGTGTGGATGGAGCACCTGGCCTGTGGCCCTGGCACCATCCCACTGTAGTGGGCACCTGGTTTCACACGGGTTTGTTCATGGCAGGGGACTCCTGCGCTCCATCTCGTGCTCGGGAGGAGACCTGCTCCCACTCGTCCCCCAGTGGCACCCTGTTTCCTTCAATGCCTCATTCACACCAGACTCTTGTCACTCAACCTGTCCCCATTTCCCTGCTCTCCTCTAGGTCAGTCACCCCTGCTCCTCACCTACTGTCCCAGTTTTCCCTGCTGCTTTGTCCCCTCTCCACTTTCTTTGCCATATCTCAGCTATTCCCCATCTCCTGCCAACTGCCTCGGGCTCCTCAAACCTCAGGGTAAGGACTGTGTGGCCAGACACTATTCCACATAGCTGAGCAACAGGCAGCACTGTCCTGAGGATGGCCCAGGCACACACTGGTCACCAGTAGCTTGCTGGTGTCACCTACCCTGGGTTTCAGCCTGCCACTGGGATTGCAGAGCTGAGCTGCAATGTCTCCCTGTTTCAGCTGAACAGCAGCTTGGGCGGCGCAAAAGCTTTGCTGAAGCTTCAGCCAGACAGCTGAGTATGATTTTAAAAGTCTTAAAAAAACCCCCAAACTTTAGAAAGAGAAATAATATTTTAAAATTAATTCTATTTTTAAACTGCAATTTACTTGCCTATATACAAAGACCAGGAGTTTGGGTCATGCTCTAAAACCATTCGGACATCAGGAGTGGGACTGCCCTCATGCACATTGACTTTCTGAAAGTACTAATTGTCAAAATCAACAGAGGACAGAAGCCCCATAGGAGACCTCTATCCCAGCCCTGCCAAGCCCCAGCTCGGAGGGAAGCAGGGCCTTTTGGCGATGCATCTTCTCTTGTTTGCTCAGGGAGCTGGAGCCAGGCACTTTGCTTTTCAGCCACTGAAGAAAAGCTTTCAAATGGCAGGATGGAAACTAGTGCACATGATGATTACACTTTTTTTTTTGTTTTAGTGGTTCTTTACATGTTATAAAGAATTTACAATGTTACATACTCACCCGTAACCACCCAGAGTATTATTTTTTCGTCACCCTCACAGTGCCCACCTCAGCCCTGGCATCTCCCATGTCACCTGGGGCAGTCACACCGTGCCCTGCACACGTTGCTGTCCTCCCTCATCCTCTCGGGTCTCAACACCAGGCTTGCCCAGTTACGGAAGTCCCAGTCCACCCACGGGGCTCAACGGCTGTAGGCATTCCCATGAGCTGGCCTTGGGCACACATCCCGGCAAGGACCATGTGTGGGTGCAAGTCAGGGAAGAAATGCAGCTGCGCATGGGTCTGCTCAGCTGCTCTGCAGAGGGGCAGCCCAGGCATGAGGACATCGTCCTGCCTTCGGGCTGTGAAACAGCCACAGAAGCTTCTTTTAATATATTTTAGTGTAACAATTAAATCATGGTAGAAATTAGGTGCTCAAAAACAAGGAAAAGAGAAGGTGCTTTCCCTGGTTAGCAGCTCTTTGTTTGTTACTGAACCTCAGTTTTGCAATTGGAAGTGAAAAGCTGACTCATCCTCCCTGACTACCTTCAGCACTGATGCAGGAGTTTCTGGCTTTGCTCTGGAGGCACAAAAAATAACAGGTACAATAAGATTACAAAAATCATCCAGAGTAACAAATAGGAAAAAGTTGCTTGGCAGAAGCTAGACAGGAACATTATGAATCCATTTTAACCACAACAATCACTATCAAATGGCTGGTAGGACAGCAGTGATACTACAATGCAAAATTTGAGGTAATTTGTTCCTGGAATTTGCTTTGTTTCCCTCAGACTACTGAATTCATCAGATAATGTCTGTCTAGGATTCCTCATGCAAAAAAAATAAACAACCCACAAAGGAAGGAAAGCAGTAAATCCAACTGAAATGAACATTAAGTCTCTCCAAGACATAATGTAGAGGCGAATGCTGTCACCGCTTCCAGGGTGGTCCTGTAAGGAGGCCACAGAGGACATCTCCTCGCCCAGCCACAAAGGCTGGATGCTGGTGCCATCTGCTCACAGGCAGCCGCAGCCACGGGGTTTGGGGCTGCTCATGTAAGATTGTGGCTCTTGTCTCCATGGATCAGTATTTCCACTCCCAAATGACTTAATTAAAAGAAAGACAGTAATGCCTTTCCAGCCAGGAGAAAGCTAGGTGAAATAAGGAGGGTCTGGATGTCCACCATGAGCTATCCCAGCCATGAAGCCAGCAGCTTCATGGAGCATGGTGCTGGGTCACAGAGGACAGTCTTTGGTGTACTTGAACTCAAAGATGTTTCCTGTACAAAAGCATGCTGCTTTGCAGCTCAGATGAGTAGATTTTGCAGATCATGATTAATTCTCCCAGGCGTGTGAGTGCTGGATGGAACAATTACAGCTCTGGACAGTTTTATCCTCTTTGCCATGAGCAGAAAATGGAAGGGCTGCAGAAGGAGACAGTATTATATCCCAAATCTCCTTCTTTAATAGTGGAACAAAATGTACTTTTATGCCTGTGCAGTTTGTAGCAGCAAGCTGAGGCTTTCTTCCTCTTACCCCAGGGTGCTTTCATTTGTTCTGCCAGCCCATTCCCTGTCAGTCAAAAGATATACATTATTAATGTACAGACTAAATGCTGTTCTCAGTCATCCCTTTGCTCTCAAAAGCACTGCTTACATGAAGAGGACAAGGAGGATTTGGCCCAAAGATTTTAATCGTGTCACTCCGATGAATTGGTTTAAGACAGATTTAAATGGGAAGCTTTTTGTTCTGATTTTTGGGGTGTTTTAATTACTGAAGGGGTTCTTGTTTGGCTAATTTAAATCAGCATGGAAGGGGAATACCCTGGTAGCTGCTTGAAGGAGTATCCCTGTAGCTCTGCCTGAAATGACAAGAGATTAAGACTGAAAATATAGCTTTATAAATCGTGATTATAAACAGCATGGATTTATTTATTTTTTTAAGGGAAAATATATGTGCAGGAAAAGATGCCACCTGCAAAGGAAGTTTGAAATTTTGAGCTAATCCTGCTCCAGCTTCAGCACCTAAGGTATGTTTTTGACAATTCGTGGCCCCACATCAAGACATCCATGAATTTTATTTATGTACAGCCACAGTCAAGTCGAGCAAGTCCAGGACCCAACTGTGCCCAAAAGGTAATTGTGCTTTGGAAAATACAGGATACAGTAGAACATACGTACAAGCAACACTTTGGATGACAGTTATAGAGGACTAAGGCACATTAAAAGACTCTGAGAGGTGGTTGAGTGATGCCACTAAAGATAAAGGTAACGGCTGCAAAAGAGAATCAAGTTTCTTGCCCTGATGGCCAAAACCCAAGGGCCAGACCCAGCAAGTCATGCTCCTCTGATTTGTTCGGCACTTGAGCTGGGTAAGTGGCATCTCTCACGTGGATTTCATAATGTCTGCTCTCACTTTGCACTGTGTGAGGAGGAGGACAGACAGGCTGGGGATTCACTTCTTCTCACACAATATCTGTCTTTCCAGACAGAAGGACACTAAATGTAAAATAAATGAGAGGATGAAGCACAAGAAAAGGAGAAGCAAACAGGTTGTGCGGGAGGTGCTGGAAATTCAGCAAAGCCGATTTGCAAGGTGATGGCAGTTCAGGGTTCACCGGGGGTAAAATGCAGAGTGGTAATCCTTGACCTGGGAACTAATGACATTAAATACATAGCTGTGAAACACACCCAAGGTTTTCAAGGAGCTGTGTGGTTTCTCACTTCAGAAAGAGGGCTGCTCAGTACCATGGTGTTTTAAGTGTGGGGAGAGCAGGTCAGGTCTGCTCCCAAGCTCTCCTCTCTGGGGCACCTCTTTTACCAGCTGAATGTTCATGGTCCAGTAAAAAACCTACCTGGCCACTGCTGTGCTGAAGATCACACAGCAAATAGAGAGCAGAGGGCACTGGGTGTGGAGGGAGCACTGTGGATGTGCAGTCCTGCTCTCCATCCTGTTTGGTCCCAAGCCTTGCCCTTACATTGCTGGCCGTCCAGTTCCCTGTCACTAAATAAGGTCATGGGTGTGACAGAGAGAAGAACGAGGCATGGCAGAGAGAAATGTGGTCTTAAAAAGATGCCTTTGCATGAATTTGGATGCTAAGGGCCAAGGCAGTAAATCCTAATTAAAAAATACATAGTCTGAAAAGTGAAGACCTTCTGGAGTAAACTATTAACTCAGCTGAGAGCTGAGAGCCTCTCAGCTGCCCACAAACAGTTTATCCAGTGAAGAAAACAGAGGCAGAGAAAGAGTTGTCCCAGCATCTACCACCTGTGACAACCTCTGTCAAAACAAGATACCTGTTCTGCAGGGGAAAGGCTTGTCAGTGTGACCTGAGAAAAAGGATGGTGTGGCTGTGACTGGTGTGCATTTGGGAAGTGCCAAAGAGCCCGAGACATGGAGCAGGAGCCAGCTGTGCCAGGTGCTGTTTGAGACCCCACCAGTGGATAATGCAAAGGCAGCAATGGGGTATGAGCAGATGGGGAGGAAATAGAGAGGACAGAGACCAGGAGAACTGCAGGAGCCACCTGGCAGCTGCTGCTGACTTCTGGGAGGTATCCTGGTCAAGCAGGGTTTTGAAGGAAGGCAGTCAGGCCTAGAGAGAGGTACAAAGAGGAGGTGAATGTGGGAAAGCAACAGATGAGGACAACAATCTTTTGGACAGCTCTCTGGGTGGCCACTCTCTAAGCAAGAAGCAGGGCCAGAGCATACGTGAAGGCTATACATTAGAGGAAGGGATGCTGCACAGAGGAGATGTCAAGGACCTGGAAAAAACATTGACTAAGGAAGCCAGAAGAATCGGCCAGACTCCTACTTTGTACAAAGGAATCTAGATGGAGACCCAAACCAAACCAAGGGCTCACTTACAACCCAAAGTGACAAAATAGTGGAGCAATGAAGAAAGAAATAAGGGGTGAAGAGCTGTAGCAAAAGGTTAAGTTTCCTTTCAGTGGGATGGAGCTACAGCTTTTGGCTGTCATTCATGTGGAAATGTCAGAGAGGGGTAAGATTTATTCCACAGTAAAGAGGCAGATTGAGGAGTTATTTGGAGTAAAAATGGTTTTTGACTCACTTTTGAAGAGGAAAGACTTATACAGCTGTCCTAGAAAGCTGGCTGGAAATGGTGATGAGAAAAAGTCTGCCATAATGGAGAGACTAGAAAATGGTAGCCACTGGAAGATAAAAAGAATATAAATAATAATGCTGGTTTTGATATACCTTCCTAAATTAAAAGAAGGGCTGTTTCTATACAATATGAATCCACAGATTGGGAACCACCTCTTAAAATAGATGGGGTTTACTATAGCTTAGGAAAAACAAGAGATGTCTATCTCAAAAGTAAGTGATGCGTCTAGCACTCTGAAATCTGGTAACCGAGAAACTGAACCAAGGGTAACCACTGGGATTATTTGTTTAATGTCTCTGCATACCAATTTACCTGAAGTGTGGCTTCAGACAGACCAGTCTCAATAATGAAGAATCATGATTTTAAGTTAAACTCTACACCATCTGTTTCATTATAATCCGCTTCCATTCACTCTCCAGGGGGACAGTAACAGCTTTATTTGTTTTAAGAAGCTGGACAACTAACCTTCATCAGGAAAAACATTTCAATACTTTCTTGTAATGAGTTTTAGCAACTAAGCCAATGAGCTCTTGGGAGAGCTTATAGCCACCCAAGAGCCAGAGCCACTTGCAAATAAATTCCGGGAAGCAGCACTCTTTTTGGCTGTTGAGTTTATGGCTGACCTTTGGTTTTTTGGTGGCACTTTTTGATGTTCCTGTTCCACTGTTCTAGTCTCCTCTTGAACGAAGACTGCTTCGTTGGGCTTTCCTCTTCACTTCCTCCCACGGAGCTCCCTGGAAATAGAAGGACTTCCTTTCTCTCCCTGCCAGCTCTACAGCATGTGATCTGCTGGAGTCAAATTTTGGTCAAAAGCAGCTCATAATCTTCCCTGCCGACAACAAAGTCTCAGCATCAGCTTTGTTTAACTTTCCATCCAGTTTTCCCCTTCCTGAGACACCAATTACATACAAGCCTCTTCAAGAGTACTTGAAGAGATGAGTATCTGGGTAAGGAACAACACAGCATGTGGAGGTCTAGTATAGACATACTCACAAGGAAGGATGGAAGAGGAAAAAAAAATCTCCCAAGCACTCAGCACGTTCATTACTACATTAGTCAGAAGGATGGTGTGTCAGTACTTGAAAAATATCTGTCACGGGTGCCATATAAAGCACGATCTCTCCGATACACTGTTAGTTTATTGCCTTTAAATGGAACTTGACCATCATTAGCAATCAATCAATTCTGAGCCAGCCTCAAGTGCTCAAAAGCAAACATTTCATGTAAGCAAACACACAGTGGATTGTTCTTACAGTCTCTAATTGGGATCCCACCTCTCCCTCTCCTCCTTCCCTCACACAGGGCAGCTATCAAGGGAAACCTGTCTGTCTCTGCTGATCTCGTACACAAGTACAGACCCTCTGCCACGTCCCTGCTCCCACCCACAAGCTCCCTGGCACAGGCACTTCAGTTTGTCAGACTCTTCCAGGGGCGGACTTCACTCACTTGCCCAGCAAAAGTCAAAGGGTTCATTTTCTGAAAGTTCCCAGTAAGCACCCAGTGTGGGCGATGCTGGGGCATGCAGTTGGGAGCAGGGAAGGGGAGAGGGAGGCAGAAGAAGAACCACCCTGTCCCGAGCAGAGACAGCTAAAAACAGCTCAGCTGCCCACAGAGCCATGGCCAAAGCTCTGACACTGAGCAAGTCTGGTGCAGGCACTTGGTATCAGGTGCTTGAGCCTGAATCCTCCTTCCTGACTAAATGACTAAATATAAAAGAAATACAAGCACTGATGGAAATTTGTCTTGTGGTTTAGGCATTTCTCAAGTGCTTCTCTGGTGTCCAGCATTGCAGGAGGTTATTTTGCAGCTCTAGCCTATTTCTGTCCCCCATAATGTCACAGAAAGCTTTTCCTTTACCCAGCTGCTTATTTTCACAAATAGTAACAAGAGGACTACCTTTAAGATACCTCCCTTTCTCCAAATTTGGCTGTCTTCAGCCATGGGTTTTCATAGTTGGAGCCTAGGGCCAGCTAGACACAACTAGCTACAGTGCCTGTGTGGCTCCACGAGCCTTGTTTCGAGAGGAAGGCAGGCTGGCGCCCAGCAGTAGCAGCCCCAGAAAGCAGCTCTGCAGGTGCCAGGCTGCTTCTATCCCTTCATAGGCACAAAGGTCAAGCCTGGCCACCACTGACTAAAAACAGACTGTGGAATCAAAGCAGTATTAGCAGTTGGTACTTTTACACTGGACAATAAACACTGGACAATTTTATTGTTACGTGATTGCGCTCTTACCCGTTCTCCCACCCCAGCTGGGGAAGGAAGGGTGACAGAGATGTTTGGGTCCTGAGGAACTGCCTGGAGCCACAGAGCAAGCAAGAGACAATTTCAGAAGAGAGTGGTTTCCAAATATCTGTCCATGGGGCATTAGTGACTGTGAGGTCCACAGAGTCATATTGCCCATACAGCCTTTCCAATTAAAAGGTTTATGATAAAATAGCAGGAGAAATTTTGAGGATTGACAGTGACTATAGTCCAAAAACACCTTATGACTTTATCAACTACAGTTTGTGAAGTCTCTCTTGGTACAGCACTGTATATGTTTTCTAGAACAGACGAGTACATCTCCTTGACATGTAGAAATTGTCTTCTGATTGACAGAGGTCAGTTAAACTGATTCTAGTTATCAGTAACTCATGTTATTTATAGATTTTACAAAGGTGTTCAAGCCAGCAGTTACATTTAGCAAACGACAAAATTAAGTTCCTACTGACTTCAGTGATGTAGAATTCAATTATTACTTGAGAAAAATACAGGCACGCTTTGTCCATTTAGAAGCAATCCAGAAGCTGAAAAGCTGTCCTCATTTGCTGGTGGTAGTTACAATCCAAACAGTGTCACATTCTTTCAGCTGCGTAACAGCTCATGCTTTTAGATGCACAATAGCAAATTCTTTGAACGATTTACTGCAGCAGCAAAAAGCTGCTGTGTACTATTTCTTAACCTTTTTAAACATGGTCCTTAATAAATAGTATTTCTTAGATCTCATTTAAAAAACATTCTCTTTTAGAATTTATCTGGTAAGAGCTAATAGCAGCACTAGGGGTCCTTTAGAAAATGTGTCTAAGGGTTAAGCAGTTTTTTTCTAAAATTACAAACAATCTAAGTTTACCTTCTAAATACAAAACACAGCAAGTGAAATCTAGTCACAAATGTAAATTATTTTCCCCTCTCTTTCTGTGCAGAGAGAAAAGGAGCTGCATTGCACAGAGACTATTCTGGTCAGTTCCCAGACTAAACACAGCCCACTGTGATATGAAATCTGAATTGTATCTCCTTCAACAACAGAAGGTGCCATTGCGTTAAGCACCACTGTAACAGAAAGTGAGTAATGACTGTAAGAATAATGCTGAATACCAGCAGGACTCAAATAATACAAACATTTTAGACATTTTTTTTTTTTCAGAAGACATAATTCTTCAATTATTCTTTTGATTAGAAATAAATACTCAGTTTTCACCCTTTAAATGATCCACAGATAATTCAAAATAAAGCAATCCCTTTATTGCAAAATATGCAGTGATCATTTACAGCTAAAGAAAACATGCATACCAAAAGAGAGTTAAAACCGGTAGCAGGTAATGGCTACTGGAACTTGAAGGCACATCAGGAATAAGAAGCTAAAAATTAAGGCCCATCCCGTTGGCCTGAGTATGTTGTGCAATTAACATGCATTTGTTTTCCAGGAGTATTTTCATTTTGCAAAGCACCTTGTAAGACACAAAGGTGGCTTGGGTATTACCTTGTTATTGGTAAACAAGAGGTAAGGCAGACAGACACCGCATACTCCTACGAGGTGCTGGATGGCATCAGCATCCGTATGGAAAAGAACAGACAGCCATGATTAAAGCTTAGGGACAGTCTTGAAAACCAGAGGAAGATATGGTCAGAATGATGTCTGGTGAAAAGCCAGGCAAGCATTTACTCCAGCTAGTGCTATATGGTTTTATATGCAGCATAACAGCTATTGCAGACTGAGGAGATTTATCAGGCCAGCCTGGTCTGTCGTGCCTTTCTCACACTGTAAATACTTAGCACAGCTCAAGCTTTAATGAGAAAGTCTGCAGCTCTGGCATGTTTAGGACCATGAACTGATCAGGATGAAGTATCTATAGCTTCTGATAGCTTTATGGTGGGCAAACCGTGCAAAAAACCTCCTCCCCAAAACCAAAACCAACAAAAAACCTAAAAAGGATTTTCCAAGAGTTTGCCTCAGTGGTTGTGCAGTGTGTTGTAAATGTAAGAGCTGGTGTGGATCCTTAGTGACAGACTGGGTTTTAGATGGCTCAGCGTCAACAAAGTAAAACCTCCACTGGCAGAGTCAAAAAACCAGCTGAGGTTCAAAAAGGCAGATACAAAGCGTATTAAGCATCTAGGGAAATACACAGTTAAGTACAGGTACATTACTTGATAAGGAAGGACAGAAAATGAAAGATAAGATTTACAAATAGCTAATAAACAGCACTTTTGACTTCAGTTAACTTCAGTCAAAAGTCAACTTAAAAGCATGTTAGGAACTTGAGAGAGTAAGTTGCTGTTTTCAGAGGACTCAGATGGCATTCATGTTGGCAATAGCTGATTTCTCTTTTCCTAGGATGCTCCAGCAATCAGACACATCAGTGTGGAACATGAGTGTTGCTCTTTGAGAATTCACAGAGCACAGAGGAGCAGTGAGACAAGCACAAGAAATTTAAAAAGCAACAAGGGAGTCTGTCAGTCAACCTAAACCTGGAAAAACACTAGAATCATTTTTATAAAATCCTATTTGCAAACATATATGGAAAAGTAACCCAGCAACAGCCAGCCAACATGGATTTGTCAGGAACAAAGTATGCCATACCCCAATACCACCCATTTCCTTCTCTGTGAAAACTGGCCTGGTGGCCACAGGCGTGTGGGATCCCAAATCTCCCTGTTGCTGTAAAGGCCTTTGATATTGTCATTCTATGAAGTCCTCACAGGTGAAACAGGGGACTCCAATCAGTACTGACCATAAGGAGAATCACAGGAGAACAAAATTCTCTCAAAGAGCAATTACCAAAGGCTTATTGGGAACCTGAGAAGACACTCAAGCAGGGTCCTGCAAGACTTTTGCCTGGGATGTATCCCATTGAGTGTGTCCATGAATAACTCAGACTGTAGAGGAGAGCCACAAGACCTCCCTCTGATACCATACTTGGATGAACTGTAAACAGCATAGGAGACAGGACTAGATCGGTGGTATCTTGACAGATTCAGTCAGGGAATTAGAGACAAGTATGCAGACACTAAATACATCGGCACAAAATTGAGATTATTAGTGGCACCAAAATGGATCTGGGATGTTTGCAGACCAACAGCTGAAGGCGAGTCAATGTGTTGCTGTTGCAAAAAGCAAGTATCATGCCAGTGTGCGCTAAGGGTACTAATGTAGGCAAGTGCCAGAAGTTAACTGTTCCAGCTCCTCTGCACTAGCTTCCACCAGCACTTCAGGTCACATTTTGGACAGTATGATTTAAAAGCACAGTCAGACCGGAGAGGATCCAGAGAGGAACACCAACAACTGCTAGACTTAGAAGACATGACCTATGAAGAGTGATTCAATTAACTGGGTTTACTTAAAAGTGAAGATCAGGAGGAGAACATGATAGTAATGTTCAAATGAGAGCACTATTCATCGCATCCACTGCCAATAAGAACAATAAGTAATTGACTTAATTTGCAGGGATAAACTCTTGCTGTGATAACTCTCCAGTTGTACGGTTCAACAGTGGTACACACTGCTGACAAGGTCATGGGATCCCTTTCAAGAGCAAGTCGGGGAAACACTTGTTATTACAGTCTTGGCAGATTTGATCCAATGTCAGAGCCAGGAGATGGACTAGATAACTTTCAGATCTCCCTTAGTTCTTGCTTCCCTGAAAGATCTCCAGCATTTAGCAATGTTTTGCACACAGCTTGCGATTTTGTCACAGCTACTAACACGGAACACACAAATGTTTGCCATGCCATCAAAGTGCTGTATGGACTTTAACGTTATATATTTAATGGACTGTACTGTCCAGAGGAAAGCTGTGCCAGCGTTTTCCAGTGTCTCTGAAAAACCTGAGACACTGCTTGAAGAGATTCCTGTTAGAAAATGGTGTTGAGACAACTGCACATTCCTCCTTTCCCAGAAACCCCAATGCTAAATGCCACTTAAGAGAATTGTAAAATATACACTCTTTTTTTGAAAGCCACCAAGATTAATAACTCCGTCAGTGAGTCTCTGTTGTGCCTTATCTATATAAAAATTGTAACACAATAGACAATGCATTAAAAAAAAATCCAAGTAATTTTCAAAACAGTTAGCAAAATTCCACAGACAGAACTTTACACCCTCCCACTGTCTGGATTACTGCAACATCGCCAATGGAAATGGAAAATCACATACTAAATACCCGTCCACAGCTGAGTTTTGGGGCTGAATTCAAAGTCCATCGCAAAACTTATAAGGTTCTAAACAGCTAAATCAAAGACCCCCAAATGACACACAGCAGGATGGAGCTGAGTAAACAGAAATACAAGCTGAATTTACTTCATGGATTCCGTAGGACTAATCGAGTTTATTGGTCAGACCTTGGGAAGACCAGCCTTCTAGTAGAGGTAAATACTTCCCAACTTGTTTCTGTGAAAATGGGTAACAAAACAGACCTCAAGCCTATCAGTATTTAATGATAAAAGAAATTCCATCTATTGGCTCTTCTTATCAAGATGGGAAAACAGTTCAAGACAGTTTACAGAAATGCTACAAATTCTTTCATTACTATGTGGTTTGCAAACAGCCCCTGGTCATTAGCTTTACTTCAGCTGAAGTGTTTTCAGATCAACGGCAAATAACCAAAAGGGAGACTCCAGGGATGTTTCAAGAGCACTGCATAAAGCCAACTATTTCCTTCAGGCTACACAGCAACTGTCTTCAACTTCTATTGCAGATTTTTCACACAGCTTTTTGATAGCAAGAAACCAGAAACCCTTAGAGATGGGTACAGCAGAGGTACAGAAACCAGCCTAAGTAAGTCTGAGTAACACAAATTGTAAAACTGTTCTTGATTACTCAGCAGTCCCTGAGATGGCCTCATCATAATCACATGTGCTAACTTTTACTCTCAGATCTAAAGCAAGACTTTCCAAAACACTTTAAGCCCTGCTTAAAATGCTGTTTCACAGAACCACAGAATTGCCTAGATTGGAAATGACCTTTAAGATCATGGAGTCAAATCATTAACCCAACACTGACACATCCCCAACTAAACCATGTCCCTAAGCACTAAACCCCTCCAGGGATGGGGACTCCACCGCTGCCCTGGGCAACCCATTCCAATGCCTGAGAACCCTTTCAGTAGAAAAATTCATCCTAATATCCAATCTACACCTCCCCTGGTGCAACTTGAGGCCATGTCCTCTTGTCCTATCACTTGTTACTTGAGAGAAGACACTGGCCCCCATCACTCTACACCCTCCTCTCAGGCAGTTGTAGAGAGCAATAAGGTTTCCCCTCAGTCTCCTTTTCTCCAGGCTAAACAACCCCAGTTCTCTCAGCTGTTCCTCATAAGACTTGTGCTCCAGACCCTTCACCAGCTTTGTTGCCCTTCTCTGGACATGCTCCAGCACCTCCACGTGCTTCTTGTAGTGAGGGGCCCAAAACTGAACACAGTACTCAAGGTGCAGCCTCATCAGTGCCGAGTACAGAGGTAATATAACCTCCCTGGTCCTACTGGGCACACCATTTCAAATGCCATTTAAAGAGATTCCCAGAAGTGATGTGGGCTTCTGAAAATCCAAAATCACTTTTTGAAGTTGCTCCACAAGTATCCATGACAGCTGGCGCCCATACTGACAACACACATGCAACTTTCCATGCCTATTCTTCTCCCTTGTAAAGTCTGACAGCTTCAAGCTCCAGGACCATCCACAGCCAGGAAATTAATTTGTAAGTGCGGTAATACTTGTTTTTAAAAGTAGGCAGGAAATATGACATTTTACATTTTAGTTTTTTAATTCTCTTTAATCAGACACATTACAATGCACAACTGTGTCTTTAACCAGGTTAACAGGGTGCCATCCTTCAGATCAGGAAGAGACGATGGAGAACTAGTCCTTCCTCTGACCTTTTAGGTACCAGGAGTACGGCAGATACTCTAAATGAGGACAATTCCCACATTTAGTACAGCATTCCCCCTACACTTATAAAGCCTTTATAACAATTCAGTCATAGCTTTCATTAATTTCTGTAACTGAGATTGCAGCTACTACAGCTAGGCATCTGATTGAACTGAAGATCAACTCTTGCCTTCCAATACATAAAACCCCCATAATTTCAGGTATTTTCATCATAAAGTTTTGAAAATACAATTCTAATTGAGGTTAACCATCCCACTTTCCAGCTCTTCAGTGCTCATTAAGAGAGATTGTTCATGAAACAAAATCTTTTTATTTAATGCTACACAATCTGAATTGAAGGAATGGAACATATACTTCACCTCAGGACCAAGCTATAGGGATACATCCCAGAACATTTTCCGAGTAAAATCAGATTACCAAACACCAGTGCAAGAAACATCTTTATCCATTTGCACTCAGAGTATTCTTAGACAAACTACAGCATCAGAACATTTGAGGATCTCTCCCCTATACAGCACAAATGTCAAGAACAGATTTCTTGCCTTGTGGGAGCCAGTTTTCCAGGATATATGTATTGATAACATTAAAGAAAAATAAATGAAGCGTTACATTCTGATGTCAGGTGTACAAGTGCAGTAGTGGATTACTCTCGGAGGAGAACAACATTATCTATAAAAGTTAAGTGGCATACAGGTCATCCTGGAGCGACTATAATACAGAGAAACTTTATGCCAAAGTAAGTATTTACAGAGATACTGTCACAGCAAAGAGGACAGGAAGCTAGTCTCACAGTAGTAGTTCAATAAAAAGCAAATGAGTGGACGAAGACAAAGGCTTTGACTTTATATAATAAAATACCAAGTGCATTCGTTTAAGTGAATGAGTCTTTGAGACTATGGTCCTAGGTTTTAGGAAGCCATGTGAAGGTCAGACGTACAGTCCTGCTGTGTAGCAAGGGTTACTCGGACTGCCAGAATGTCTACATCCACTGTAACCTCAGTAAATCACAGCAGTTCTAGTATTGCTTCTCACTGCAAGATCAAAACTAAAGCTCTCAAACACGCCCCCTCCAACTGCCGAGGATGGGATTTTGTATAGCAGTCCCTCTAGCACAATTCAGATGTTTCTCGGCTACTTCTGTGCTGTACATCTGGAATTAGAACTGAGCCCAGAACACTTTAAGGGTAATTATGTTTAGCTGCTCAAACGTTCTTGGCCGGAGAGTTATCATCCAGCTTTTTCTTGTCAATGCAACTTTAATCACATCTGATTTCTTAAAGCAGCCATATTATTTTAGTTACTTTGGCTCTTTTCCAACAAGTTTATTTTAAGTTGGGTGTGAAGAAAGGTTATTAATGGCTGGCTATTTTGTGTATTTCTTGAAAAGTTGCTACTGAAATAACCAGATGCATTTGAGGGGGAACATGTGTGGCTGACTGCTCAAAATATCATTAAAATTTTTTTCAAATCAATTTTTCAACTACAAGCAAGAGTTGCTTTAACCTAATATTTGTGAGCATTTTTCAAGCTAGCATAACCAGAAGCATTCAGTCCTGTCAACCTCTCAGCTTCCTCAGCCATCTACCAAATATAAAGGATAAGAAGCGTAACAAGAGTCTCTCCAGTGCATGACTTCAAGGAACACGATCCCTCACAGTAAAGGAATCCCATTCAAAATGGCTTGCAATATTAGACTCCAATACACAGGACAAAAATGTAGAAGGAAGTCTCACGATTCTCATGCAGCTCACAGGAAGTCTGCTGCACCTTGAGCCAACAACTCGACCACTAGTGACTGGGCTCAAGCAGGCAGCACACTGAACAGTAAATCTGAGCAGCTTCCCTCTTCACTTAAGATTAATTTTACTGTAATGTACATTACTTTCAGTGGAATGATACTGCTCATGTTTTGGCAGGATGGGGAAAATTCCACTTTGTCTTTTTAATTATTTTATAAGGCAGATAATGCAGAAAGTTGAAACAGAACTTCTACAAGGATTTAATCTGTGATATTGTAAAATCAAAGTACTACTTTATTAAATGAGTTATTTTACACAATATGAACATCAATATAATTACAATTGTAAAAAATCTTTTATAACAAGTATGGACTGATTTTTCAGGATTTCCAAATAGGGCACAACTGTACATTTACACAGAATTGTCTTTGCATGAAGCCCAAGAGGGAACAGCATAAAAATATGAATGTTTCTGTAGCCCCTTCATTTTTGCTGATCAACAGTTTTAGAAAAGCAGCTGCAGGTTTGTTATGTAAGGTCTGACAGTAGAAGAGTCAATAGGTGCCATGATTTCACCTATAAAAAACAAGAATAACTCAGTTAAGCTGAACTGTTACACAATGCTGCTTACCTTTACATGAATGAAATACCATAAAATACTGCTTTTTACCTCATTTCAGCCTTTTATTACAACCCCTTTCAGTTCCAGCCTAGCAACTGGCTACTGGGAAATCTCTTCTACAGTTAACACAGAGTATAAGTTTTATATTTGAATGCAGAAAAATCTGCACTTGCTTGCACAGCTTCAGGAACAAAAAGGCTCAATTCTTGGAAACATATGAAACAAGTATTTCCATTATATATTTTGTAGCAACAGACAGATTGCATTTATTATATGTATTTTATTCAAAGCGAAACTAACATTTCAAAGCAAGAACTAAATAATAAAGGATTCCTACAACTCTAAGGATGACCATCTGAAATAACATTAGTCCCTTCTAAAACAATCTCCACGCACAGTGAAATGCCACAGCCATTTCACCTACTTAAGTATTAATTTGCTTCTCCTGTGGAACAGCTCGGGGTGTAACTTTAACCTATAGTTAATTTTCATCTTAAAGGAAACTAAGCAAGTTTTAAGTCCCAGTTGATGGTGGTAAAAAACCTGATTCATAATATACCTTTCTCAGACAACCATTTGAAAATTAAAGTAATGACCTGTAGACAACTTTACGCCTGAACATCAGCCAATTCTGGAGGAAGTGGAGTCTTAGGATGCTTGCTTTCAAAGTGCTGTTTGAAGGTCTTGGGATCCGGCATTTGTGTCTGATTAAAGAGAGACATTTAACTTTATGCACAGTACAAGAGTTAAATGATACTACAAAACCTGGTCCCTTCTTTTATATCAAGCAAATTGTCTCCTCAGTGACACTGCTCTAGTGACAGAAGCACCATTAGTTTAGCTGCAGATTAAGAGAGAATATTTAACCTCAGATTTTCAGACAGGTGCTTTTAAGCAGTAGTATCACACTGTTTTGGCATGTTCATCAATGGTATTATTCTTGCTAGAAACCTCCCTGCAGACCTTACACGTCAGATGCTGGCTTGGTAAAAAACCTACCTCCTTACTGTTTTCTTTTGCAGCACCTAAAAGATAAATGCTTACCCTTTTCAGAATCAAATCTTTAGGAAAGCTATTTCTTTTGTTTATCAATAGGCCAAGGAGTTATGTGGCACAGACCAATTCTCTACTTGGCACAGGCTGTCTCACAACCACCGCTACTACACAGTCGCAGGCATCAACTGCCCAAAGTGATTGCTGCTACAGCCTCATTTCACAAGACGACGAGCTGGTTACAAGTACTTAAGTGAGCAGCCCTTAATTTAGAATCTTATTTAAGACATTCAAAGTGACAAATCTATTCTGAGATTGACCATTTAAGTGAAAATGGCAAGTTTATCCTTCAGCTCCAGAATGAGCACATTCAGGAAAACCAGCCAGAAGGAAAGTATAATCTGATTAGCGCTAGCATTTCTGCTCTCCTGTCAAGTCATCTATTCTAGTAGAAGTTACTGTGTATCAAACATGCTACAGTTTTTGGCACCACCACTCCTCCTCTCTACATTAACATCAAGAATCAGTGATTCTAATTCCAACACAAAGAAAAGATGTTTCCACCCAAAGATTAAACAGGAAGTGATCTCACACTTTACTTTTTGTATGTCATACTAACAGCACGTGCAGACCCCTGCAATTAAGAAAGCAAGATAACTACCCAAAACAGATCTGCACATGACCTCTCAGATTGTCTCATATCTCAATTATCAGTACAGCTCAGTAACTGGTAAGCAAGTCACATAACAGATGCAAGTCCTTATAGCAACAAGCTAGACAGTCACTTAAGAATTTCAGTTTCCACTATATAATCTTCTAAAAATTCTGCTCTAGGCTGGAAGACAGACCTGCCTATGATAATATTTTCTCTGTAGTTCCTCTTACCCTACAGACAGTGCAGGTATATATCAAGGCAGCCTTGGCTGCAGCCTTCTGATCATGTCCTTGCTTCTTCTTTTGCTCAGCTTGCTTTTTGGCATTTTTCTGCTGCGACTGAATCTTCTGCTGTCCACGAGCCATATCTACAAACAAAAAGAAGACATTTAGTCTACAAATGTGAGAAACTACCGCTGCTAGCTGACTCAGAAGCCATGAGCATAGAGCAGTCATGCACTTTGTCCCTAAGGCCTACAGCTCCCATAATTCATATACCACAGACGTCTGCTCAAGCTGTTTACTATGTAAAGACACACTGGTTTTAGTATCTTTCTTAAAATATGCACCAGAATTATTTAGTCCATTCTAAGGTCTATTCCTCTACCAAGCTGTCAAGTTCTACTTTTGAAGAGTGTTTTCAACAGTCAGAACAACTGATGTTTACTTTGTAGTTAATGGAAACTTATTCTCTATTTCCAGAGGTACAGCAAAATACAGAGGTTTGGGGTTTTTTGCTTTTTTTTGTTGTTTTTTTGTTTGTTTGTTTGGTTGGTTTTTTGTTTTTTTTTTTTAAAAAGCTTAAGATTCAACCTTTATTTCTGGAACCTGAAACAGGTTCCAAGAAAGGCAAATTACAGTATTACCCAAGCTGTATTACTGTCTTCTTGTGTATCTGCTTGCAATCTGCTTTGGAGTCGGGAATGGCAGGAACAACAGATTATCCCTCTTTATTCAAGGCTATTTTTACAGGTGGCCACCCTTCTTGATTTTCAACTGACTTTACACGCACACATACTTCTTAAAAAGAAGTAAAAAAATCCCTGTCAGAAGCCATTACTCTATACAACACAGCAGCATAAAGGAAGAAAACGCTTTTGCCACCTGCCATTAGAAGGTCCACCACAAAAAGAAATTGACTACAAAATAATCACGTCTCAGGGAGCAGCAAAACAGCGTCTTTTACAAGAGCAACGCTCCGCCTGCATGAAGCCCACTAGGCCACCCAGTTCAGCTTGCACCCCACGCCCAGAGCAGACACCAGGCAGGATCTGGGCACACCAACAGAGCAGGCTTCAGTGTGGTTATACAACCCAGCAGCCCACTTTCGCTATTATCTTCCTCACAGTCCCTCACTGCCCAAGCACAACCCAGGTGTGCAGCTCTCACAGAAGCACAAGACCTACTATGTGAGCACAGGACAGCTTGTTAAGTCCATCATTTTCAGGACAACTAGTAAAGTCTGATGTTCCCAGGAGGCTGGATGGTTGATCAGGTGCCTCTATGCAACCTGGGCACTTGCTCTAAGTTTGGTACTCGTGAGACACACTGCATGGCTACCACAGGCCTGTCATGCAGTCCGCCCCACAAGGACAGACAGCCTGTCCAAACAAAGACTGACCTCCAGTAAATACGCGTGAAAAGCCCTTAAAACTATTACAAAAATGAAGTTTCATCAACTACATCTGGAAATTCACTAGTATTGCAAGAATTTCTGGACATGTAGCATCACAGTGCTTAATGCTGAGCAAAAAGATGGTCCTGAGGCCCAAAACAGCTCTTGTGGATTGAGGCACCTCTCAGGCCACAGTCCAGTTCCTTCATGGCATTTAACACCACCACGTAACCCTTTGCAGAAGTATTACACTACATCTTCAGCGTCCCCTCCTCTTCCCCCATCAATTTCTCTAAAGGAGAATTTAGAGGTCCATATGGCTAACAAAACTGAACACAAGAAAACACAAACTCTATTAAGAGGCATACAGAAATACACGTGGCATTCAACGGTTTCCATAAGATATACCACTGAATGTTAGTAAGACTAAAAATACCAGTCAGTGTTCCACTGTATGCTACAGTTACTCCAAGACAGCCCAGCCAGGGCCTCACACTGTTTATGCACAGCATGGCTCAACGAGAACACTGAATTCCCATGAAAGAAAGAAAGAAAGAAAGAAAGAAGAGATATTACCAATAGTTTTGCATACATTAGAAGGAACTGTAGGTTCTATTTTGGTTTTCTTTTACTAGCATTACAGTAACCCTCCAAAGTCAGTGGGTTCCTGATAGAAAATACTCAGATGAAATAAAAAAGGATTTTCATTAAATGTTTCCATATTACTTTATATTTTAGTCCCTTGATAAGGGCTTGTTAAGAAGTACATTGCAACAGCCAAACACACCGAGCTTGTACGTACTTGGCAACTGCTTATTTTAGTTAGGACAAAAACATCTGCTTAAGAATCTCAACCGCCACATAATGCCTGAGATCAAAAATCCAAGAGTTTAAATAGTGCAAATTACACTAATACAGCTGAAACACACAGAGTGAATACTCAATTACTGGAAAATCAAGCATATTTGGACCATCCAAGTAAACTAAGAAAGTGACAAAAATAATCCCAAAGTTCGTTTAAAGGAATGATGAGTTCATCCACAAGGCTTAGTCTGCATTTCAGTTGCACAACGCAGATAAGTGTTGTTTTCATTGTCAGGCACACCCTCGGAGAGCCCAGCAAACAGCCCTGCTGTTTTGAAATAAAAATGCGTGAGCACATAGGAAACCTCGCACCACAGAAAAACTTGCTGCCAAATCATCATGGCAACAGCACGGGCACTGCAGGGCAGCCAGGCTGAAGCCTGCAGCGCGTTAATGCCTCACGCAGGGTCATTTCCTTCTAAGTAACCACAACCTGAGCGCAGCTCCAAGTCCTAAAACTGGACACCGACAGCTGCTTCCGCGGGCACTTCCAGCAGCAGCCA
>NW_010338160.1:0-1511 GCF_000700745.2 Antrostomus carolinensis
AGAGGAGAGGAGAGGAGAGGAGAGGAGGGGGAGAGGAGCACGGCATCCCAAACGTGGCATCCACAGCGAGGGTCTCCACTGTGGAACCTGTTGACATGGCAACCCTGCACAGGGGGAGCATCTGCCCTGGTCTCCTCTGCATCCCCTCCATTTCCCTCCTGCATTCAGTGTCCCCTCGTGTCCCCTGGTGTCCCCAGCCAGCATGGTCCTCAGGGGCCACAGCTGCATTGGGAAATAGGTGATGACAGAAGATGAAATGCAGAAGGATGAAGAATTATGCTACACATGGCAGAAATATAACCCTAGCATTCACACATGACACAGAGCTTTCTATTGCTATTTGGATAAGGGACCTCAGCATCCTTGTGGGTTTCTCTCTGAAGCACCAGTGATGCTCAGAAAGGTGAGGAGAGGGATGGACAGATGCTGGAAAGAAAACAGAAACCACTCCAGCAGCACATGTCAGTGTGGCAGAGCCACAGCCAGAGCGATGCAGCTGGCAGGTGCCCCGGCTCAGCAAGGGACCAAGCACCATCCAGGCAGGGTGACGAGCTGGGGCCAAGTTTTTGGTTGAGAAGAAATTCAATAGCCTGGGAATCTTCATCAGTATTCATTGTGTTTCTCAAAACAAGGAGAGCACCTGAATTAGATGGTTTGGCAGGTTTAATATCAAGAAAGTATTTTTTTATGACACACAGTTAAACTGCAGAGCTCACGGATGCCAGGTCTGGTGGGCGCAGAGGGGAATCACTTCCCACCTGCCTTGGTTTTGCCTTTTTCCTGTGTATCTGCAGAGTTTGTGAGAGCGGAGAGCCCTGGCAGCACCTGCTGGCTTCACCAGAGGGGTCGGGGGGCACAAGTGTGGGGGGACAGCCTGGTGGCACCAACAGCTCTCAGGGTTCACTTTGGAAAAGGTGTGTTTGCACTCTCCTGGGTGACACTGGTGGCAGCAGATTCCAGCTCTTTAAAATAAACAGTGCTTAAAATTAATTATCTTCACTGACGGCTGAGTTTGATGGATGAGTGGCTTTTCTCTGCATATCCAAATGAATTTTTGGTGGCAGCTCTGCTGCTGGCCTCCTTGCCCTCACCCTGAGTGCCGGCCCCAGACACAGTGGCGGCCGAGCCGCCCTTGGGGACACCCAGGGCACCCTGGCTGTGACCCCTGGGAAAGGTGAGCACAGACAGCAAGCAAGGAATTTCTGTGAGGTGTAATTAAGCCAGACAAGGAACAATTGCTCACTGCACAGAGCTGCAGTGGGCTGCTTTAGAGGGTGGTTAGATACATCTCAAGAGCCACTGAGCCTTTAATCCCACCTGCTAATCCCCTACCTGAAGCTTTCCCTTCATCTTTCGGGGACTTTGGTGCCTCATCACCACAGGGTGGGCTCTTCAGAAGGACCCCCTGAAGTTTGGTGCCTCCAGCAGTCCCTTATCTAAGGGCCAGAGCCGGCACTGCTGCAGAGGTTTCTTTTGGGTGTGGGGGGACGGGGCTGCAATCCCGAGCCCCC
>NW_010338160.1:1562-2475 GCF_000700745.2 Antrostomus carolinensis
CGATGCCCTGGGGTGTGTGCGCTGCCAATGGCTTTCCCTTCCCATGGACTTGTTCCCTGCCTCGACGTGACCTCCTGTGCCCAATGTCACTCCCATGCCCAGACATGTTTTAACAGTTTGTGAGTGCTCCAGGAGCTGCATGGACGTACCCCCGAGGCATGGGGCTGCAAAGCCAGTGTGTGCAGTTGGTGCTGATGCTGCACATCACAGCCTGGGCACAGGGACCGCTGGCCTGTGCCAGAGGGTTTTTTCTAGGGGGCAAAATGCATTTGGATGAAAGGCAGGATGGCTCCTTGCCAGCAACCCCAGCAGTATGGTTGGCTGATGGACCTCAGCTTGTTTTTTCCCAGAACACCCCTGCCCTCCCTCAAGCACCGCGGTGTCTGCAGAGGAGTTGGCTGGCCCCAAGAGCTGTCCCGGGTGAAGCAAAGTGAAGCTGTGGCTCAAGCTGCTGTGCAGAGCCCTTTGGGACACGCGGGCAGCAGGGGCTGCAGGAGGGGATGGGGACACAGAGGTGACCTTCAGGAGTGGTGGCAGTCAGCCGCCAGCCCTGCTGTGGGAGGCCGAGCAAGGAGGCCATTAGGAGTGTCAGATGTCTGCGATGCCATTACAGGTGTGACGCCCGTCTCCACACCTGGTTAATTAGTAATGGGGTCGTGTTGCTGCTGAGGGGACACAGCGAAGCTCACCTGGCACCATCACTCTTGCAGTGACTGGTGCCAGAAGTGAATCTCCCATCGGAGCACGGCCTTTCCCGCAGTGGCCTCCACCGCCTGCGGCACAGCAGCGAGGCAGCCCTGGGAGCAGGGAATCCCGCATCCCACGGAGGAGCTGTGCCACCAGCCAGGGACAAACACACGTTCACAATAACGCCTCTCTTTTCTCCCCTACAGACTTTGTGCCTTTTTTTCTC
>NW_010338160.1:2503-15438 GCF_000700745.2 Antrostomus carolinensis
GCAATAAGGAGTAAATAAAGAACACCGATGTGAAAAAACAAAAAAGGATCAAGGGAAAGGCTGGGAATCCTTTCCCTGGGATCTCACTCACACCAGCCCTAGGGCTCCCCGCTCGTGTGGTTTGCAGGGTGATGGGGGCTGCTTGCCCTGCACCCTTGATGCTGCAGCCAGGAGGGATCAGAGGCAGCCGAGAAAGCACCAGGAGCCCAGCTGGTGTGAAGGCACAGGGATGCTGCTCAAGGCCATGATGGGCACTAGACAAAGGGAGTGACTTGGACAGGCACAAGAGGTGACTCCCATTCAAAGCACTGTTTGGGTGTTTCTCAGTATTTTCCCTCAACAGGTCTCATGCAAGCCCCAGTTTGGTTTTCAGTTGGTCTTTGAGTTGGTCTTTGGGGAAAAAAGAAAAAAAAGATTTCTGAATTTCAATAAGACCCCCCTTATCTCAGCCTCCTCCATTCTCTGCCCTCCCACCTCTTCACTCAGTGATTTGCATGGCAATGGCCTCTTCAACCCAGGGTTAAATGGGGAATTTGCACTGGTGCCCGGCTGCCAGCTCTCCCTTAGGGCAGGGGGAGAGGGGGACAGGGGGACACGGGCTGTGGCAGACCCCGGCAAGGGTGCAGCAGGGAACCATGGGCAGGGGTGCAGCAGGGGACTATGCTGGTTAGCACAGGCAAAGGTGTGGGGAGAGCCCTGGGCAATGGGGTGCGGGGTGCCCCAAGGCCACCCAGCACACTAGTGAGCGTGGTGAGCGTGGGACGTGTGGATGGCACGAGCTGCCCCGCGGGACTCTCGCGCTTGGCACTCAGCACTGCTTCTTCCCTGCTCTTGCCAGATGGTGACTGGTGCAGAAAGGCAGAAATGTTTAGTAGATATTTCTGTTCTGTATTTGGAATGAAGCAGGAGGATATATTCATCTCCAGATGATACTGTGGATGGAATATAAATCCTGCCATCTGTAACAATGGGGGATGTGAGGCATGATCTCCTCGAATTCAGCATTTGCAGATCGTCCAGACAGCTGATGCTCAAGAGTCTAGAAGGAACTAGCTCAAGCTGATGCTATGGTTTAACAGATCTTAGAAAAATGGGCAAATTCCAAAAGACTGGAGAAATGTCAGTGTAGTTCCAGTGTTTAGAAAAATTTAAAGGCACAGCCCAGAGACCTGCACATCAACTGATTGGTTCATGGTTTTTTGTAGGGTCTTTTTTTGGACAGAATTATAGGTCTGGTTGATAAAAGCAAGTGTACCAATAGAGCAAACTTGGATTTCCTCAAAGCATTTTGCTTATTACTACATGACATTTGGATTAAAAAACCCACGCTATGGAAGGAATTATCAGGGCACACACTAGACAGACTAAAATCTGTCTCAGACAGATCTCACCATGTGGTGGTTACTGGGGAGACTTCAGAGGATGGAGGTGTCCTTAGTGAGGTCCCTCAGGGAATCTGTTCCTGTTGCAACAGTATGTATGTTTTTATCCAGTGATCAACCTGATCATAAAAAACCTGTGATGGTGAAGTCTGCAGGTGATGCAGTGACTAGTAGGGATGTTAATAATGAGCAGGCCTGGTCGCTCCTCTATTATCTTCTAAATTGCTTGGTAAAATGGCTGTAATCCAACTAAATAGATTTTAATACGACCACATGCAAGGGAAGGCATCTGAGAACAAAGTCCGCAGCCTTTATCTCCAGGATGGGGCTTGGAAAGCTTCGACTCAGAAGAAGGCTCAGGAATGATTGCAGGTAACTGCCTCTACATGAGCTCCCATTTCAATAGCACACTGAAAGCAGCTAACACCTTCCTTGAATATATAATGAGAGAATATCAAACAGAAGTAGGAGAGCAATCTCGCCTCTGTCCATGTTACTGTTGAAATGATTACTATGGATGTTACTGCCAATGTGGGTATCCAGAATTAAAACAAGACACCAAAGTTCTGCAAAGGGAAGCCATACATGACATCCAGGCATCAGGAAACAAGCTCTGGTACAAGACTGTAAGGGTACAAACTGCTTAGCTTACTGGAAAGGAGATTGAGAGATGCCCTGACCTTGTTGAGAAGAGTTCCTGACAGTTCAGCAATCTCCATCTTGCAGAGGAGCAACAAGACCTGAAGGCTGAAGCAGAAGTTGGAAAATTCAGCCTGGAAAGAAGATACAAGATCCAAGTAGGAGGGAAGGAGATACTGGAAGAGCTAACGAGAAGGCAGCAGATTTATCAATTTCCCAATAAATCCCTGTATGTGAGACAGGTAAATCCCAATTCTGGGGAGGCTCTGTAGCCCTGTTGTGTACAACCTCTTCTCCACCCAGGGTTGCTTCAGCCACCCCAGGGACACCGTGACTGCCTCAAGATGTTCATGGTGTGCATGCCACAGAGGACAGGAGGTGGCTCAAAACTGATTTTGTTTCCCTCTATCCCTCCTTTCCCAGGATGGAGAGTCCGGGTCAGCAGGGCCAGGCAGCTGCTCAGTACACCTGGGGTCAGCAGAGGTTGTCTAGGATGCTGAGCCCTCACCAGTGGCTCTGCTCTGTGTCCTCCAGTCTACATCCTGACAGTGCCAGGAAAATGCAGTAGTGTCACCCAAAACCAGGTACCTGTCTTGTGCTAAGCTGAGCCCTAAGCCCGTAGCAGCACACCTTGTGCGTGCCCCAACCCAAGCACCTCTCCAAACGTTCCTCTCTCTAGAAGGTGGAAGTGTCTCAGTTGGTGAAAAAATGCTGCGGATCAAAAGCAATGTTTTTTCCTTCATATTTTAGGGGTTTTTAAATTAAGAAAATATATCTATTTTGTTGAAATAAAGAACTTTGGAAGTTTGGTGTGTTATTTCCCCTGCCTCTTCTCCCATCTCTTCCCATTAGTTGTTCCTGCTCCGTAGCGGAGCAGAAGGATGGTGGGTGGGGACTGCCTTATGACTTTTCCCTTTCTAGCTGGAACGGGGCCAAACTTCCTCAACTTTGGAAAAGTGACAAGAGGAAAAAAAGAAGCACTAATTCTGGTGATCTGGAATGGCAGAACAAGAAAAACAGGGGTTTGGAGTAGGGCCTTTTTTCCAAAGAAGCAAAACAGGGCAGGGAAAGGAAAACCCATGAACAGGCAGGTGAAGAGGATGTGACAAAAACAAGGGAGGCTGTGCAGAAGTGCTCAGATTTTGAAAACTGAAACAAATTAAAGAAAAGCTTTCATTGGAACCAAGCAAAATGGAAACAAGATTGAGATTTTTTTCATGAAGTTGCTTTTCCATTTTTCTCTCTTTGGGCCACAGCTAAAGCCCCGGCAGGGGCACAGCAGCATCACTTCGGGAAATGAGCTCACATCTCCTTCGCTAGAGAAATCTCTTGTAGAGCCCCTGCACCATGCAGCTCTCAGCAAGAAGAGGGTCCGAGGGGTCTGGAGGAGGTGTCTCACCACGTCAGGGCTCTGCCTGAGGGTTTCTGAGTCTGCACAGGCAAGAAAATGAGTCTGTGATAAGAATAGGAAACTTAAAAGGAGAATTAGGGAGGGAATAAGCAAAATATGTCAGAGCTGTATCTGCGTTGAGGCTGGAAACCAAGGGAATAGGCAGGAGGAATGAGAGGTTCTCATGCATGAAGATGGTTGTGATTTAGCTGGCATTGCAGAGGCCTGGTGGGAGGGTATGTGACGGAAATACCGGTGGGGAAATGCACGGGGGCACTGCGGCAGGGGAACCACGGGGAGGAGCATCGGGCTGCCAGCCCCCCGAGCAGGCATGCTGGAGAGGGGGAATGAGCAAAACCCTGGCAATGACAGCAAAGGCAGCTGCCAGCATTGCAGCTGTGGAGCCGTTTTATACCAGATCCCAGCCTTGGTGCCGATCACAGGGCGCATGGGAGGTTCTACCGTTGTTTAGAAGAAAAGATGATTTTTATTCATAATTAATTGCAATGCAGATCAGCGGATGTACATGTGACAGGCTTAAACCTTAAAGCTCAAACATAGGATTGTTGAAAACTTAGTGAGTCATTAATAACAGACAGGCTTGTGTAGAGGAGATCATTAAGTAAATGACTTAGAGGGTTGTGAGAAACTGCCATAACCTGAACCTCAGCCAGAGCTTTTGGGGTGAAATTCAGCCTGGGCAGCAGGCTCTTGCCTAAGGACAGGGGGATGAAAAGGCTGGCAGGCACCAGCAGGGCTCTAAATCCCTCTCTGCAGAATAAGCAGCTATTTACACTGCATTGTTTCCAAAACAAAAAGCTAAAAACTAAAAGAAAGGAGGAATAAGACATTTTTCTGACAGGCGGGAGTCCATATTTGCTAAGTTTTGTTGGAAATGCAAAATGAAAATAATTTCATATTTAGCCAAATATGCCACAAATGAAGCAGAAAATAATTCTTTCTGGTAGTGGCAGAGTCATGCCAGGGTGCCTTCTAGCAGAGAGGGCAGAGACAAGACTGCACGTGCAGTGAATGTCAGCAGAGCAAATCCTTGCAGAGGGGCAAATATGCTCAAGCAAGTGGTGAAACTTGCCAGGGCAAAAAAATGAGAAAGCGGTGTGCAACCACCAGAAGTTGGCAATATTGCCAAGTACTGAACAACCCAAAATATCACATATTTGGTGTTATTTGCTTTCCAGCTTCTGTGAAAGTGGTTGCATCATGTTTGAATGCCCTTTTCTGAAACTTTGTGGGATATAAACTTATTCCCCCTCCCGCCCTCCAAAAAAATAAATAGGCCAGAGCTGGTGAATATGTCTGAAAAGATGGGCTTATGGAAGTATCCTTGAAACTGGAGCCCTGGGCAGTGCTGCGCTGAGCCAGCCCTGCCCTAAGCCATGGGTGCAGGCACAGGGCCATGGGCATGGGGTGATAGGCATGGAGTGATGGGTGCAGTGGCGATGGGCTGCAGAGCGGGAGCATCCTGGTGGGGATGCAGCAGGTACCTCACCTGGGACTGGGGAAAGGCACAAACCACTTTGGAAATCACCATTTGAAAGCAATACAGGGTACTATAGCTAAGGGAATTAATCAGGAGCCTATAACAAAGATTGCTTCACATTTAGGATATGAAAAATAATAATGACACACAACACTGTTTGTCTTTCAACAAGTACCAGGTAATACATTTCCAACAATTCTATCCAGCTGCACCACTTGAGAACCTCTCCTAATTGTGAAATCAGAAATATTTTTGCTGTAAATGCCACAGGATGACATATAGGGAGATATTCACCCCGTGCCACTCCACACTCTTTGTGACAGTCAAGTCCCACTTTAGTTTAAAGGTTGGTGCACAGAATGTCATTTAGATTAAAAAAAAGAAATCCAGCTGCAAGAAACATTTGATATAATAGGCTTAACCCAGGAGGATTCTCAGATACCTGATTGGGCTGAGGCTGTCTGGAAAGGGAATACCACATTAAACTCCCAAGATCGGTTACTTCAATAATCTCCCCACAACAGAAAAAAAAAATCCCACTTTCAAGGGGCAAAGCAAAAATGTAATATAATATAGAAAATATAGGAGTTACTGAAAGGATAAGGAGTTTCAGATGGAGCTAATTCTGTATCTGTCATTGAAAAACCAGCTTAAGGAGGGAGATGCTTTGGTTACATTATTTAAATGCAGCTGTAACACATGAACACTGCTCTGGAAAACCACCATATGACAGGCAGGTTCCCAGCAAAAGGGAAAAAAATCACTGTGAAATGAAGGGCATTTGCTTCAGCAAATAAACTGTGGAGAGACAAGCTTAAATCTAACTTCAACAAGATCTTTAATATGCTATTTGGATGTTGTAAGGGTATGAGAATGCCCTTTGATATTAGTCCTGCTCCTGAGATATTTCACACAGTAATTGCCTACATCTTTAAGGCACAATGTATTGAGGCTATGGTGACTGCTATTTTAAATTGGGCGATGGCTCTGAAAAAGCAGAATCGAAGAGTCGGGCAAGAACTGCAGAGAGCAGAGAAGACACTTCAGTATGAACTTTAAAAGGTCAAAATTTGGTCTAGCAGAATTACCTGTACTGTCTCTGAGCTGAGCTACAATGGCTTTGTTGCCAATTTAGATAAAATAGAAGCAATAATTAGAATGTCTAGCCTCTAGGATATAAAGCGGATCTACTGAGATTTATGAAAACAATATACTATTTGGCAATATCTATTCCTAAATCTATGGCCAGCATTTCCTCAGGGGAGAAGTGCTGCAATCTGAAATTGCCTGGCGTTCGGCAGGCAGAGAAGCAAGG
Organism: Antrostomus carolinensis; assembly: GCF_000700745.2. NCBI lineage: Eukaryota > Metazoa > Chordata > Aves > Caprimulgiformes > Caprimulgidae > Antrostomus > Antrostomus carolinensis. The sequence continues at coordinate 8,731 of NW_010338160.1, forward strand.
GCTAGAAAGGCGAAAGCCATGGTGACAGAGACCCTTTCAGCACACCTTGGGACTGCTGCCCAGCACCTGCCCGCTCTTTGCAGACCCTGCCTGAAGGCAACGGGCAGCGAACCCCACGTGAGCCAGGCAAAAGCCAGGCAGGCATTGGAGCAGGTTATCATCTCAGCCTTTGTTGGGTCCTTCTGTTGTGCCCATCAGACAGATGCAGCATGCCCTACATTTCCCTAAAAAAAACCTACAGGTCTGGATGAAAGCGGGGTAGTGAGCTCTGTGGCAGGGTCCTGGCCCCTCAAAAACTACACTACCTGGAACATCAGCCTGCACTAGCAGTGCTAAGCACATCAAAATACAAAACCACCAAAGGTCTGTCACAGAAGGAGGAGGCTTTGCAGAGCCTGTCTTACACAAGCCCTGTCCTGCCAGTTCCACCACAGCAAAAAGGATTAAAATAGGTTGCAGACTATGTCTTCCTCAGGAAACCCTGCAACTGCTTAAATCCAAGAGAGACAGCGTTGCCGAGTGTCCTGGGGGAAGAGCCCTGCTCCAACTTCAGTGGAGTTGTGGAATACCCGGACTGGTCTGTTCTCTTCAGTCTCTATAACCCCAGTACTATACTGCTGCTGTTGTCAGCGTCTACATTTGGGCTACCAAACGCCATTAGTAAGCCTGCCATACATAGGGATTCACTGAAAATGCTCAGCTTCAGGAAGTGCTAAGCACCAAGCCTTTCCCACAGCAAAATACATGTGCAAGTGTCTTAAACAGGTCTGGAGTTCTGACATACTGATGTTGGATGTGTGGATGTGTCAGATGCTCTGCTGTGTTTATGTCCCACTGCTCAGCACCTTGCAGTATCACGCCCACGGTGATCAACAGGCAATAGTTAATAACGTCAAGCTTCAGGCTGAACATCCTTTCCTAGTGACATGCAGGTGCTCCTGTAGAAGAGCAAAGCCATCCAGAGTTTTCACCATTATTTTGATGGTGAGTGGTAGCAAATGGAACTGGCAAGCCCCATGCCTCCCTGAAGGCAGGGGGACATCAGGAGTGCTCAGCAATGACTTACCTGTTTTCCAGGTCCTCCCTGAAGATGCTGCTGCACCTTCATCAATCCACTCGCTAGGCAGAGCCAGTGGGTTGGTGCCAGGTCCTTTGTCCTGTCCCCATTTAGTTGTGAGCAGTTGATGGATGGTTCTGTCACCGGTGGGCAATGACTGCAGAGAGGATGTGGTGCAGGGACTATTGCAGTGTGAGCAGATGGGTGGTGAGCATAGTGATTCAAAGGTAATCCACAGGTATGAAACGGCAGACGAGAAATGCATAGCTAGGAAAGCATAAAGAACAGCATCGAAATTACAGGAGAGAGTTAAGGTACAAGAGATAAGAAAACAGTCCATAAACCTACTCATTTAATCTATCAAAACTATGAACACACCAGATCCACATGAAGGCAAGCAAGTGCCAAAAGAACGCATACCTGTAACGGCGTATGCTTGAACTGTGTATTCTAAATATCCTCCATGTGGAGACCTTCACTCTAGTCACACTGCGGTGTGTTTATGCATTAATATTTTTATTTAAAAACAAGAACAGAAGGGCAGAGGAATTAGGGAATAAATCCGAGTCCTCCAGCAACTGAAGGCTGAGTTGGGCTGACTCCAGGGTGGCTTGGGTTGGCAAGAAACGCTCTCACCTCCCTTCAGTAATGATAATGAAGAAATTGGGGATTCTTCTACAGGAAGCAGAGGATTTATGAGAGAGCAGCTGGAGAGGCCAAGAGCAAAGGATAAACACAGAGATGGTAAAAGAGTATCTGACAAAACTCAACCTACATATTGTAAATCTGCAGGTCCAGACACAGTGCGCCTGAGAATTTTAAAAGAAATCTCTTAAGACAATCTTGAAAAATAATCTTTCCTTCATCGCAGGAGTTATCTGGGCCCTGGGAAAGGCCAAATGTACATCTCGTTACAAAAAAGTTTGAGAAGACAGGGCAGGAATCTGCCGCCCACCTGCCCGCAGCTCTCTGGCAGGAGGGTTTCAAACTGGGTTTTTTTCTCATCCCTCTGTCTTCTCCTTTGCTGCTTCTTCTTGTTACTGCCTTACCGAGCCTAGAGCCTCTGCCGGAGGCTCTGCACAAACCGCGGGGAGCTCGGAGGCACTGCAGCCTGCCTGCAGTACTCATTGCTCGCCTGCATATACAACCGCGGTTCAGTCCTTTCCGTATCTCAGGAGCAGGTTTGTTTACACTCCACCTTTGCTTTTGCACATGGAGCCTTTTTTTCCAAAGTCTGAAGGGAACTGGGTGTCAGTGGGGAGGAAAAGCTAACTCTACATCTTATTTTCAAACTCCAGCACCTCATATAACCCACAGTCTTTTTAAGTGCAGTCCCTGGAAAATAAGAATTTCAATAACCTCCATTCTCAGATAACCCACTGAGCTGCTGCACGTCTCTCCCTCGCTGGGAAGCAGATGCATTGCCCTCCTCCCCAGCACTTTCTTGTTTTGGGAAAGGACTAAGATGTGAGAGAGCTGATGTGATTTGGGGAGCAAAAGCTGGGGAAATCAGTGGTATGAAGTTTCTTGAGGATGGGGAACTCCCCTTCGCCCAGCTCCCCCCTGTACACAGCTCACGCCAGGGATGAATCACAGAGAGCTTGTGAGTCAAGTGGACAAAAATGTGGTAATGAGGAAGGTGGCGGGAGAGGCACCTTGAGCCTTGCAAGCAGCTTCTGGTTTTGGGACCTCTGCGGTAATCAGAGCTGCTTTGTAATCAGTTGCTGCAAGGCACCCAGTGCCGCCCTCTCTTCAACCCAGAGGGACATTCCGCAGGTGTGGAGGTGGGACGGCACTGCCTCCAACCCACCCCATCCCTATTTGCTACAACTAATCTGCTTCCCTTCTGGAACAGATCATCCTCATTATGCACCCTGCTTCTCCATCTCCTGTGTGGCCCATCCTCTCAGACTTGTTCTTGCTGTAGTTCTGTAACAAAGTTTTCTTAAAAACTGAATGAAAACTCTATAGATTTTAAAAAACTGGTGTGGGCTAGAAATTGGTTGATGAGTCACAGACTCAGATAGTAACCATAAAAATGAAACTTCAAAATTGGGAACAATTTTAGTGACGTTACCACAGGAAACAGAACCAGCACTTGCAATTAAAGTTTCATTAAACAGAAGAACAAGGTAACGCCATTCATATCAGTGCCAGCAGCGGGCACCGAGCACAGCCTAGGGTGCACCCCAAGCAGCCTGGAAACATCAGAGCCACGGGTGGAATGCAACAAGACCCAGCACTGACAAACAGCAGACTGGAAACTCGGAAAGAGGAATACCTGGGATATTTGGAGAGCAGTGAGATCAAGGCTAATGGGTGAGAGCCAAGCTAATACCATATCATCTCGCAGTTTGACAGCCATGAACAGGGCTGACACTATTCAACATGGAGGGCTGGGAAGAGCGCTGTACGGCAGCTGCTGTGTGAGGGCCTGCTTCAGCGTCACCCCTTGGCAACACTGGCAACACTGCTGGTGTGGTCCCCCACCCCATTCTTTTGTCCCCATCATGTCTTGGCACCTGCCAGCTGTGCACCAGCTGTGGTGACAGATCCTTCTTGCACCAGGCTCTTCTCTCCTGCCTCCCCATGGGGAGAAGGATGCAAGCAGCGGAGGTGTGGGCAGCATGTCATCATGCATGTCCGTTTGCCTGAAGGCAAGTTGTTCTGTGTTGAAAATATGAAAAACAGCCCTCAGTTTTGAGAAATACAGGTAAGTAATAGGAACGCTCTCAGGGTTAAATCACATGGTTATGAAAGACTGAAGGATCCAATGTTTTATAAATTAGCCACGCGAAGAGTCAGAGGGGATGCAGTCTTGCTCTATAAATACCTTCAAGGTAACAATATAAATGAAGGAAGGGAATTAATTCACAGCCTCAGAAGGTGGCAGGAGAAGGAGACTGAAGTTAAGGAGGAAAAGCTGAGGTTGGATATAAGACAGTCCTAGCAGTGAGCATCTCCGGGCAGGGCACTTGGCTCCCTGTGGCACACGAGGCTGGAACGATGGCAGCGAGGAGCAGCCCACAAGCCTCCTCCTCACGTGTTGCAAACTGTGGGCAGATAAAAGTCAGAAAGAAGTTTGAAGCTCTGGCTCACCAATAAAATAAAACCCAGCTTAGCAGAGACACGCTGTGAGCTGAGGGGTTTGTGCATTTGCTGTGGTGAGAAACCCTGCTGGTGGTGGCCCCGGAGCGGGGACAATCTCCTGTCCTGTCCCCAGGCAGCAGCAGCGCAGGGCTCCACACTCCCACTGGGACATGCTGCTGGGTTAGTGTCTCATTTGCACAGCAGCCTCTCCTCAAGGAGTTGCCAGGGTGGATGCTGGCCACGCAGGGTACCTGCCCACTCCATGTGGGGCAGAAGGCAGGAGGGAGACTCTAGCAAGACCTGTCAGGCATTGGCATCCGTCCCCATAGCCGTGTCAGAGCAGCTCCTTGGAGGGTTGGGTCCTACTACCACTTCCATAAATCCAGAACATATTCTGGCTAGGATATAGGTGAGGTCAAATCCAGTATCCAGTGCTGCCACACAGTGGTGAAGAGGCATTTCAGAAGGTAACATCTGCAAAATCCCATGGAGGATTTTTGGTTGGAGCCTGAGACAATCCTAGGTTGACCTCAGGGGATACCCCGTCAAGTGCTGGCAAGAGGTCACGGGCACAGGCCCAATTTAAAGTTCTTTGGTGACCAACCTGACTCTTTCTCAGTAGACATGATTCCCTGCAAAGTGCTTCTAAAGGCATGCTTTCCTTTCCACCACTGGTACTGGGGACATGTCCCTCATTGTAGTAATATCACCATGGGGAAAAATTTGTTATTGTTAAATTTCTTCCATTTGACTTCAACCCAGAATTCCTGTCTATATCCTCTCACATCATCTAAACCAAACAGCTTCCCATGCTGGGCTCCATAGACTTCACAGACTCACAGTTCAAGAGTTTGTCCTCCTTTGGCCATGACCCTGAAAATGACACTGTACCAACACAACGGGTTCATACAGTAGGTTTTGAAATGTCAGTGCTCAAATATGCACAAAGGTACCAAGGCGAACTGCTGAGATATCCAGGTGCCCAACTCGCATCTCCTTGCAAGGCTCAGAGCCCTCTATCAGGAACCCTGAACCTGCAGAGATTTACTTTAAAAACGTGATCTCTTGACCAGGCAGAATATATTAATCTTTGAAACATTGAATAGGAATGAATGAAACACAGAACTCCACTTCCCCATGGTCTGAATGACATCCCCAAAATATTTGTGTCTTTCCAGGGTGTAGCTCACTGCAGTAGCTCCTGCCTGTATTGCTGAGGGTCACAACCCTTTTGTATTATTTATCTTTCCTCACTGGTGTGTACAGCACCCCCACCTTTGGGATGGTGTGCATGCACACAGAGTGCTATTAATACTCCATTGCAGATCATTACTATAGAAGTTAATTAATACTCTGCCTGAGTATTAGTTCTACAACAACCTGCTGGAAACGCTATACAATCAGCAGGCTGCAGTTTACTGTTGCTCATCATTCACCCCCCCGGCATCCCACTTCCCCATTTCACCAGTCTCAATTCACTTCTTAGGTGTGTCAATAGCTGAGATTTAGGTGAGCCCATCATCCAACTGCTATGAGATTTGAACAAAAGAAATAAGTATATCAAGGAAAATAATAAAGCTGTATATAATATGTATTAATAAATTAAGCTTTATATAGTATAGCTATGCAGATATGATTATATATAATAATAAAGAGGCCACACCATGGCCAAGCACAGAGGCAATGGGATCTCCTGGCCAGCACTTGGGTTCTCTATTTCTACACCCCAGAGTTTCACCAGCTCTTTCAGCACCAGATCACACCAGCAGCTCATCTGCAACTGATTCCCCTCTGAGACCCATGAGTCCTTCTCTGTGTCACTGCTTCCAAAGTTCTCATTCCCTATTTGTAGCCCCTCTTTTTTGTTTTTAGATAAATGAGTTTACTATTGCACAGACTGGAAGTGATATAGTTAGCCTGCTTCTGTGATACACGCTGCAGTCTGGATTGCTTAGTGAATGACTCTTTGCTGTTCCTCACCTGCGACGCCTGGAAGGGTAGCTGTGGAGTGACAGCCGCTGCTCCTGGCAGGCAGTGTGGTGGTTCATGCCAGTTGGAGGGACTTTCTTCCCCGAAGCAGGAAACTGGCAACACGAGCAACTTGCTTTCTTCCTTCACCACCCACTTACCCTCGGCAGGCTGGCAAACACCATTTGCTGGGTTCCCTCGCTCTGTCGCAGGCACACAGGTTTCTCGAGACATCTTTGAAGGAGTCTGGAAGCAGAGGGTGAGTAGTGAGATGACACAGCCTGAGGATGATACAAGATTATTCAGGTTCCTAAAGTGAAGCTAAACACAACTAAAGCTGATTGCAAAGAGTAGAGAGTGATCTCATAATATTGAGTCAGTGAGTTTTAAAATTAAATTCAGCGCTTGTATCTGCAAAATAATAGACAGGGGAAAAAAGTACCCTTAACTCTACATATAAATCTCTGGGCCCTAAATGAGCTGTCAGTACTATGAAAGGGCTCATGGAGTCACTGCAGAAGGCTCCTTGAAAACAACAACTCACACTCAGCACCAGTCTAAAAAGTAATTCTATGGTTAGGAATTATTCAGGA
>NW_010338160.1:15458-19937 GCF_000700745.2 Antrostomus carolinensis
TTTCTAAATCCACCTTACAGCCATCTCTTGAATACTGCACACACTATCAATTCCTTCTTTTTTCTTCATCTTCCTTCCCTCCCTGCTTCAGGATCATGCCAATGTATTGGAAGAGGTACGAAAGGCTATGCTATCAACATAGTCACGAGACATTTGGAAAAGATGTTGAACAGCGAAGTGACAAAATTTGTTGACAGTGGTTATTCAAGGTTAAAGGACAAGAACTTACTGTGAAGAGATGAGAAGGATCTTACAATTCAGAAAGACTGGACAATAAAGTGTCACTGAAATCAGTGTAGATATCTGCAAAGCACTATAATGAGTATACATAAAATCTCATTTCATGTACATGAGTTGGTCTGTGAGTTGACTGTTACTACACAGAGAAAAAATTTCAAGGTTATCATAGAGAAATGACTGGAAATGTCATCCCAGTGTTCTGCAGAGATCAGAAAAGCAGTAGAATACTTGAGGAAGGAATACAGACCAAAGCAGCAAACAGCATCAGGTTAGTATAAACCCCATGCACTGTGGGTCCTGGGTGCAGCTCTGGTCCCCCATCCAGAAAAGCAGAGATAACAGCTGGAAAAGAGGGGAGCAGAGTACCAAGGGCAGTTCAAAACCCTGAGTACACAGGGGTACTGGAATGGCTGAATGGATGTGGACTCCTCACCTGAACTGACACAACCTTTAGGTCATGAACAGTCTGGAAAAGCTGAATGGGGATTTACTGTCCAATGCTTCTTTCAACACAAGAAGTCAGAGGCATGAGCAAGGCGATGCAAGGTTCAACACCAGCTGGAGGAGGTACCCCTTCAGAGGAGAAGCAAGCGAGCTGAGGAATTTTGCTGCCAGAGAATGCTCAGCATGATGGAGCATCACAGTGTTCAAGAAGCAACTGATTAATTAAAGAAAATTTTATCATAGTCTATCAACTGAAAAAAGGCTCATCTTTTGTGGCTTAGGAAAAGCCTGAGTTGTAACCAGTAGCAGGAGGGAGAACAGAACATGAAGGCACCTGCTGTTGTCCTCTCTTTGATCACCACAGACTTGGTGTGATCCTCCATAACCTTCTAGGGGTCTGTGAGGGCAGCAAAGTTGTGGAACAATGCCTGTGCAAGGAAAGATTAGGATTATGCATCCGGTAAAAGACAGAGCTGAGGAGATACCATAGAAGTCTATAAAATAAAAAATAATATAGAGAAAGTAATACAAGATAAATGACTCACTTTCTCACTACACAGGAACTGGCAAACTCCCAGTTGAAATGGGTCACAGGTGTAAAACCAACAAAAGGAAGTAACTTTCTGCATATATATATATATATACACAAATACATACATATAAAACTGGAATTCATTGCCACAAGATACTGTAGGGTATGAATGGCCTTAGAAGGGGATTAGACAAATTCATGAAGGATAGGCACATTTGTGGCTATGAAACACAATCCTGTGGTTGTAATTTTTATTTCAGAAGCAGAAAAGTGCCAATGTGTTGCAGCTCTAGCTAATTCCTCCCTGGCCTGAGTGACTGAATACAAGTTCTTAGGTTTCTATAAACTGTATAACATTCTATATAGGTATTATAAAAAGTATTAAGTATATACTTATGGTTTCTGGTATATTCTTAGTCTTTGATGGAGAATGTAAATGCTATTTTAGAGCATACTGTGATGAAGGCACTTTGCCAAGACAAGCCTTTGGTGCAGACTGTCTCCTTTCATCTAGTATCAGTGCTTTCTGCATTCCAATATATCCGCAATTTTGTGCCATCGACAAACTAATGATTACCAATTGATATTTTATTTTTTCTTCACTGCTAAAACTTTCAAAATGTGCATGGCCAGGAACTAGTTGCTTCAAGCTCTTTAGTCCCATCTCCTCCTGTGAGCATTCCTCATTTACCATTATACTGCCAAACTCATGTCAGAACAGTTGAGGAGCCACCCTCCAATTTATTTAATCTTTAGCATGTTTGCTTGCATGTTTCTAATTTATTAAGGAGAATGTTTGGTATTAGGCAATTAGAAGTCTAGCTGTAGATAGCATTAATAGACTATTACTTTTTAAAAATTGAACTTGTCAGCTATTCAAAAACATATCAAATTAGCTTGGTATTTTCCACAAATTCAATGGAGATGAGCTATATTTGCCAGTTTTAATTCTTCACCAACATGCTGTATCAGTCATTTCATTCTTTTGCTGTGCCACATTGTCAAGATGAAGAGCCTACAACTGTGTCGCTTCTTAAATACTCAAACAATATATTTTTTTTAACAGGTACCCGAACTTTTCTTAGTTCCAAAACTTCTTGAAAACAAATGGTAATCATCTGGACAGCTTCCTGGCTGGCTCCTACAACATTCTCAGATGCAAATTATCCAAGCTACTGATTTAAAAATGGTGCTACATATTGCCTTCCATGATCAACGAGAGTTAATTATGTCTCACCATCATTTAACATGACAATGTAATCTATCTTTTCCTCTGAAGACAGAGGATGATGATTTATAAAAAATTGTGCTTTTACAATTTCATCATTTCTAGTAATAGACCAATATTACCGTTAGGATTGTTTTCATTCCAAATACACTTACCAAAAAAAAAAAAGTTTAAAAAATTAATTATCTTAGGCATAGCTTTCTAGTTCCATCCTGACTGATTCTCCTTTTAAAAATTGATAAAGATTAGTCAGGATTTCAGGTTCTTATATACTGATCTTAAATTTGTTTGGCTTGCGATTATCTTCCGGCAATGAAAAATACTGCTCAACTGAAGCTGAAATGGTAATTTGAAATAAATATGAAATGGAAGAAAGGATGCAAATTAGTCAGTACTGGCGAGAGCTTTCTCCCACTTCTGACCATGGCTCTGATTTTCAATTCCTCTCTCAAATTCTCCCTACCTTATTGAAAAATTGTATACATAGTTTAGTAAATTCATCAGTTAGTTCTGGAAATTGGTTTGGGGAAGGGTGAATTTAGTCGTAGAGAGGCCACACAGCAGGGATTCAGCACACATTGAAGTGCGTCCATGCGAGAGCTAAGCAGTAGGATGGAGGCAGACAGCCATGGCCAGGAGATGCTGGAGGAGCTGGAGATGGACCGTGGCTCTCTGAGGAGGTGGGAGCTGAGCACCAGCCACCCATCCCCAACGTCCCCAGTGTGCGGTGCCATCCTTCACACTACAGCAAGGGAAGACAGCTATTACGACTGAAATACATCTTACATCTCAGTCACCCCCTTGAAGCTGCTTGTAATTGCTTTACACAAATTCTGCTGGATTTTGAACCCTAGCTAAAAGGACATTTTGAAGCCTTCCAGCAAATCCAACCTGCCATTTTGCACTTTGTCTTGCCATCAAAAAAACACAGACATGTCATACAACTTTCCATCATCAGTTTTGCAGAGGCATAACAAATTATATTAGAAGGAAATAACTCAGTCACTTTAATTGAAGTTCTGTTTTTCTTGATACTGAAGACCTAGAGATTTTAAAATTTCAGGTAAATTAAGCGTTCAAGAAATTGAGCTTATTAGTGTCTCTATAATATCAATGATAGATTTGGTTTTCCTTTCGGTTATGTTAGTACATTAAATAATATTGATGTTCATCATTCTGAAGATGGCCTCAAAAATACTCTTTATGAAATTAGTAGAAATTTTGCTTTTGACTTCAACGGGCCCAAGGTTTTACCCCTAGCAATTAGCAGTCATTCTGCTGTATAACATGGCTCCTCGAAGGTCTGCAGAGCTCAGAGTAATTATAACAGATTGTGTAATGAGACTGGCAAGACATGCAACCAGCAAGGAGAACCATGTTTCCCTCCCTTTTTTTAAAAAAAATTTAAAATATTTCCCAAAAGAAAGGGTAAATTTAAATGAATACATTTTCATTACAAATGTCTAATGACTAGGATGAGTTACAGAGAAAGATTCAACAAAACATAATGTTTGAAAATATTTACATGTTCTATTTAATCTCTAACGAGGGAGAAGATGATGTACAGTTAAGGCTGCCAGGCTATTCTTTAATATGACTGGAGTATTCTCTCTAAAAAGAGGGAAAAAGAGAGAGAGATAGAGGATGGGGCAGAGACGGAGATCGACAGCGAGCTCTGTGAGTATAGAATGGAGCCAGCCTTAAATGAGAATTTCCTTTAGCTTTGCAAGTACATTAGACAACCACATTATTTAGAAAGACATTGCCAAGGTCGCCGAGCCCCAGACTCACTTCCCTTCCCCCTTACGACTGTTTGCAAACTTATTAGGATTCTTAATATTTGTTTGCCTTTCTCCCAAATGCTTCAGTGCTCTTAGTTTAAACCAAACACACACAAAGCCCACCAGTTCCCCCAGTGTTTCTCTAACTAACTCCAGCAGCCACAAGTGACCCTGTGACACTACTGCCGTCCGCACAGGCGAGACCCCCAGCAAGAACCCAGCAGCATCTCTGCATCTCTGTGTGTGTGTGGGGG
>NW_010338160.1:19956-24664 GCF_000700745.2 Antrostomus carolinensis
GGGGGGGGGCCAGTTTTTTTACCAGGAGGTACAATGCCTGTGCTCAACACCCAGCACAAACCCTAAACCTGATTTTCATGGAACAACCCCAGCAGGCTGAAATTGCTGTGCACTTGCTGGAATTCAGAAGCAACTTGAAAAAAAAACCAAACCAAACACAAAAACCCAAATCCATGTGCACACGCACCAGGAGGTTGTGAGAAGAAGCTTGGGGAGGGAAGGGAAGCAGATGGGACATTTAATTCAGGGAAAAAAACTAATTTAAATCTTTCAAGGAGTTTCTTACTATTTCCAGAGTGTTAAGAATGCAGTTTTTTTCCCTGCATATAAAATGCAACATCCCTGCTCAGAAAAGCTTTAAGAAAAAAACCCAACAATCTAGAATGAAGAGAAAAAGAAGTCCAGAATGTTTTGATGATACCCTTGAAGAATACTATTATTTATATATTTCACAGATTTATATAAATAGTCATAAATGTGCAGTTGGTGTAGGTCTCTTGGGTAAAGGCAAAAGCAGGCAGATTTATAAAGTGGGTTTACATGCCAGGGTGATTGTAATGGCTCCTTCTGTCAGGTAAACACATAATTAGGATGTTTTCAAATAAATGTATTATGCACATGATTGAAGCCAATCCAGGCTGCAGTATAAATATTATGCCTTTTTTTTAGTTGTATAATTACATATCTACCCATGGAGCTTCTCGCCTGATAGGCATCTATTTATGCAACACCACACTGTGGCTTTTCCACAGGTGCTGTAGCAGATACTTGCTGAACATGCAGTCCAACTGATTTTTAAACTGCAATATTTCAGCTTTCTCTCAAAATACCAATTCTGCCTCAACCCCTTTTTGCCTAATTGCTTCTTAGATTTATTGTTTAATTAAAACTGTTCTTGGGTTTTACAAACAACAAATCCCACTAATGTGTGTTTTTTCCACATACAAATTATTTTCCAATGGGTTATGTATCTTCAGCTTGGGAAAGTATTCCATCCTTCTTGGCTGGGCTGTCATTGCCAAGCGCAGCCTCGTGGTCAAAGCTGTAAGATGAAGTTTATGATGGCAGAGTGACAAAGCTGTATCTATAGAGTCAAAGTGGCGATACTAAATGCCATTTGAAAGACTGATGCAGTCTTTAAGGCGATGCAGTAAAAACTCTTCTTTGCTTTATAGCATTTTCATACAGAGACTCACAGCACGTCTGCTCATGCACTAGGGAAACGTAAATAAGATGTGAGTGATGAGTTGGATGAGGAGGCACCACAAGAAGACTCTGAGGGACATCACCTCCATGGCAAGCCTTTCCTCAAAGCCTTCCTTGCCTGGCAGGATCCCACAGGGATATGTGGGAAGGGACAATGTGGGGACACACCACAGCACTGCCCACGCACTCTGCAGCATTGTCTGAACTCCTCACTAACAGACTGATGTTTCTAGACACCTACTCCCAGCCTGGACATCTGCCTCCTGGTTTCAGAGCTGAGGTTTGAGCTCCAAAGCCTGTTTGCTTAGTTTGGACAATATGGAAGCTTCTGAAAAAATCCCTGCTCCTGGGGAACGTTCTAGGTAGACACTCAAGTTCAACAGCACAACTCTGCCCCTCAGAAAAAAGTGGTGTTCAGATATAAACTTACAGTTGGATGTTTTTATAGAAGGAACGCTGAAAAAATGGAAAGCTTTTCTGCAAGGAGCATATGCTGCAGTTCCTGGAACAAGAACTTGTGAGGATTCTGGCTGTCTCCAGTCTTTCAATATTAAAGGGCTCTCTAGCAGATTAGAGCAGCATAATAAAAGCTAATAAAGATGAAACTGGACAAATTCAGACTAGAAATTAAGATGCCCATTTTTAACAGCAATAGAGTAAACAGGTTCCAAAGGGATGTCATAGATTGCCTGAAGCTGGAGCCTGCCGAAGGCATGGCAGCATTGCCAGCAGTCAGAGCAAGCTCGCAGGCGGGACAGAGGATGGCTGGGAGAGGGCAGCTGGCCTTAGGGAAGCTCAGTGCTGGAGTGGGCGGTGGGATGTGGGATGGGGGGACACTACAAGCAGCAGGCTGGAGATGTAACACAACCACCTGGAGGGAGGTTTCTGGGGGCAGAGCTGCCAACTTCTGTATCCCTGTGACCTTCACCTATTTCCTTCTCCATCCTCAGATCATGTCCCTTGGGTAAGCGACCTTACTCCAGCCCAGCCTCTCCCCAGTGCTGTAGCTGTCCCCTTTTTCCCGACAGCCTCTGTGCTCACCACCAAGTAGCTCGCTTCTCCCTCCTGTTCCCCTCCAGCGTCTGTCAGTGCCTTCAGCCTGCCTTGGAGGGGAAGGCTCAGGCTCTGCATCCTGCTGGGGATTTCAGAGAGACTGGGATAGGAAACAGGAGAAGAAGAGGGTGTTTGTTGCCAGGGTTGGGATGGGGGGATTGCAACTGTTGCTACCGTGAGGGGCTGCTTCCCTGCGCAGAGACGGGAAAACCGGAGGGTGGAGATGAATCGCTCTCTGGCACTGAGGTTCTCTCTCCTTTTGTCTCTCTGATGAAACGTATAGGAAGATGCAGTATATCCCCAATTCACCTCAGTGCTGGCTGTGCTGTGCCCCAATGGTAATGCAAAGCAGCTACCTGAATTTACAGCTGCTTTACACAGCCAGAGCAGAACGTAGCAACCAAAGCATGCGGCGCTTTCAGTCATGTGGCTGGAAGCATTGATATATGTTTTAACCCAGGGAAACCTTTTAAATTCAAAGCAGGCACAAAGCAATACCCTTTACATTAGGCTGTAATTTTACATATCATTTAGGCCAGCATAAACTATCAGTGCTGCAGAAAGAAATGTCAGTTTTCCATCAGCAAAAGCATCAAGGTGCCCTGCCATGGAAAGCAGCCCTACCTGCCCACTGCCACGGCTCTTCAGCCCAGCCCTTGCACACCTTCACCTTGTGCTGGTGCAAGCGTATGCAAGGCTGCAGGGGAAGGTGCATCCAGATTAAAAACTGCTCTTTGTTGTTGTTTTTTTTTTTTTTTTTGCCAGGTTATTTTTAACCCAGAACTGTCCCCTGATTTGATTCACACTGCAGCTGCTTCTGTTAATGCAATGGAAAAGGTGGTATCAGGTATAAGATGATGTCGATGCTTCTTTTGGTGGCAGTGCCAGCTTTTTCTGGATTCAACTGTACGTGAAGTTCAGGTCTTGCAATATTGAGCGTGCCTGGCTCTGCACGGAGATCTCCCTCACCTGGAAAATGGGGAAAGGCTTGTCTCAGTGGCAACTCTTATCTGCCCCAGATACTGGGGAAGGCAGCAGTGGGTGGGAGGAGACATGGAAGAGAACAGGCTCACCTTCCTGCCGGCTGCCTGTGGCAAATCCACACCCAGCCACTGCAGCTGAAACTGGCTTGTCTCCCCTTCTTTGCAGTTCCATTTTCATCATTTTCAACTGCTCTAAACTAATTCCTAAGACAGTATATGATGCTAGAGTGTGCCACAGGAACGCCCAAGGGAACTTACTTGTTCAACTTTTTTACAGATCATTTTGTATCTTATGAGAGTGAGGTTTTGAGTGGCGGTTCTCTTTCTTGATCACCCAAATGAATTGTTTAAGAATTTAGAGTTTTTTACTTGCTTTTAAAAAATTACCTGTTTTATTACACCTCTCCTCCTGAACTCAGTCATTCCTTTTATTTTCCACTCAGAACCAGCTGGAGGATATGGAAAACAGAAACTGAGTTCATAATTTAAGTCAAATATGAATCTGATGATCACACCATTTTCTTTCGATGTCTTTTCTACAGTGGAGTTCTTACTGTAATTAAAAATACAAAGGATAAATGAAAGAAAAAAAGTCACCTTCAAGAAGTTAACTTCCTGCTAATATCCCATGGAATGAAAAGTAGAAAAAAAATGTATAGGATTATAATTTTCCTGGTTTTGTGAATTTTGAGGGGGTACCTTGAACAGCATTAACAAAGATTTTTGGGAAAGAGGAACACAGAACTGTTCAGCCCAGATATCTGTGTAGCCCCATGTCCTGCCATGACCAGCAGCATTTGATGCAGAGGAAGGTGCAAAAACTGATGGGACATGTTTGGACTGGTCTGTTCTCAGCCTGTTCCCAGCTTGACCTCTAACACTTAAAGGCTGATTTGCACCCAAAACCAGGAGACAGAATACTGCTAGATGGTTTTAGTCATTAAATATGACAACGCCAAATATTCTTGGTATCAGAGGAATGTAGAGCAGAGATAACATAAAAATTGTGAAAATCTTCAACATGTCAGCAGAGAACATTGAAGAGATGAAAGAATGAAGATTGTGGGTGACACCCCCAGCCTCTCAGTCACAGAAAAATCTCACAAACTGAAACTTCATCCAAGCAAAACAAAGACTCCAGCACAGCAGGCACAGCCCTCCTTCTTGGGAGAGAATGGGGAGAGAGAACAAATCACCCGAGTCTGACATGAGTCACATCACTTCATGCATGACTGAAACGTGCTCAGATACTACAGCCATGAGCTCAGGCCAAGAACCTATATAAAGAAAATTTGGCAAGTGAAATGCAAAAGCTGTTAAGAAGTCTTGAAGGTGGGAGAATGTGGGGTAAAGAAATAACAGCAAGGGTGAGTTTAGTAGTTCTGTTTTGAAGTTTGACTTGGGGACAGCCTGAGAGGATGGCCAGTCCCCAGGCCAGGGGTGACTCAGCCCTGCAAGTGTTCAGC
>NW_010338160.1:24708-25028 GCF_000700745.2 Antrostomus carolinensis
GGAGGCTTTGTGTGTGTGTGGGGGGGGTGTGTGTGTGTGTGCATGTGCATGTGCGTTTGTACATGTGTGTCCATGTGCATCTGTACATGTGCGTGCATGCGTGTGCACGTGCATTTGTACGTGTGTGTGTGTACGTGTATGTGTATGTGCATGTGTGTGTGAGAAGGAACAGGGATGGAGAGAGAAGAAAGAGATAGATGAGCCCAGAGAGCTGCTGGGACAAGGATCAGCAGGAGGGAAAATGTAGGCAAGGCTTGGGTTAGAGAAGGGCTGAGGAGGAAGCCTTGAAGCTCTCTGTAGGGCTCATGGTTCAGGGAAGA
>NW_010338160.1:25070-31500 GCF_000700745.2 Antrostomus carolinensis
ACACCTAAACCTTCAGTTTTGGAGAAATGACATATCAAGGTGCCTTTAAAAACAAACCCAAACACCACTCTGTAATATTTGTAGAGTGACTATTGGAGCCAACTCTCCCACACTTTGAACAGCACTGTAGAAACTCTTTATTCCCAAATTTGAACAGAGTCTGTACCGTGTTTGTAGCCTGTTCCTCACCCACTTTACTGCTCTTACTTAAACTCACAGACAGTCATCTTCAAAGTTGGGATACATTTTTCAAGAAAAGGTTTCCACATCCATTGCTCTGAACACCTGAATGGGAACAACATTTAGAAAAGATACTGGTATTATCACCACAAAAGCAATTGCTACGCTTACAGGTGGTACCTTCCTGCTAAAATCGTGATGGAAAGGTTCATTAAATTTAAACAAAATTTATTCCCTGAAATTCTGATCATCTTTAATAGGAAAAGCTCTAACCTCTCTGATGCACGAAACAGCCCTTGCAGCTGACGTCTGAAGCCTGCACTTATTATTCCAACAGAGGTGCCCTCTGAAACAAGAAAGCCATTCTATATAAACACTGAGCTAAGTGACTTTTCCCATGTCTCCTCAAATAACATCCAAATATCTTTTCTTGTCAAAATCTTGCACTTGTCCTACAGTATACACAGTAAATCATGACAATCGGTGACTTATTTGAAGGCTGGAGCCCAAAGCAAGAGGTGCTGGTGCTGAAAGAAGTTTAACCAGTCACCAGCCTCTAAAACATTAAGCTATAAAATACAAATCTACTTTTACAAAAGCAGTTTTAAATGACCTGTCAAGACAGCTGGTCCCCTGCTTGGTTCTTTTTCTTTGGGGGTGGCGGAAGGAATTACTGAAAGGAAAAAAAAACCCACTAGGGGATCATTTCAGTTTACTGCTATAATACATGCGTGTGCCACAACAGAGTAACAAAATTCTGGGAAGCATTTAAGTCCTGTCCAAGCTTATGAGAGATTAAGCGTCACACATCCCTCATTCTGGCCTCTTCCCGAGTGTGGAGCCTGCCCTGTGAGCGCTGTGAGGATTAGTCCCGCAGACCAGAGGAGGACCACTGCTCCAGGCTGGTACCACCGCTGGTGTTTATCGCACCATGGTCACACTTTGCAGCCCCGCAGCCTTCCCCAGCACCGTGGCATTCCCATGCTGTTCACACAGACCGGTTGCTGCAACCTGGTCTCTGCGCAGAGCGCGGATGCTGAGCTTCACACTGAGAAAATTCACTGTTGGCTGTAAGAGGAATAAGTACAATTCAGGTACAAAATTCCACTTCTGCCAAGTTCACGGCTGCCTGTCGCACATCAGGTCGGCTCAGGTGCCTGTAATACTCCAACCAGGAGATCCCAGCTTTCACACGCACAGCTGGGCAGGCCCCAAACCCCTCCTCTGTGCCCTTGCAGTAGAAGACTGGAATGCTTGAATTCTTCTGTGTGATTTCTTTGCAGACCTCAGCTGTAGAGCGGAGCTATAGTAACCGTGCTGTGCCCGAGGGCTCCTGCGACCCTTCTGAGGCCACTCTTGCTGGTCACACACAAAAGGCTGAGATTAGCTGATGTGGGAGCAATACTTCATTCCCATCACCTTTTCAGGGCTGCAGCTCTCAAACACTGAGGTAAGAATATGGGACTTCCCATTTATTGCACCTTGAAAATTTCAAATCTGATCTTCTAAGTTAAAATTTGCTAAACAGCAATCATGTCAGCTCCTTTGGGGGTATAAACATCAAATCAATATATTTGTCTGTTTACCTGCCATTTGTTGCTGCAGAGCCACAGTCAGGGTAATCCTTCTCCCAGTGATACTTACTGTCTCTGCTCTTGGAATCACCTTTTTATCTTAGGTGGCTGTGGTCAGAGGGTGCTGCTGCACGCAGAACCAAGGCCAGAATCTATCCTGCAATCAGACCTGAGGTCAATGATACTGTCAAAGAAAAGCACTAGTTTGGCAATGCTACAAAACATTAAGAGCTAGTAAGAGGTGGAGTTCTCCAAGGGAGGAGCAGCTCTTTGGGCAGAATAATTTTTGGTGCTGGGGAAGAGTATTTTGGGATACTCGCCTTGCGTTAGCGTGAAAGATTTGGCATTACTTCATCTGCTACTTGGTTATGAGCTGAAGATTCGAGGTGCATTTTTATTGCAGAAAGAGGGTGTGGAAAAGTTTAGTCAGCACAAAAGCTTAACCTTGCTAACAAGGTCTATAAATTTGCGGCAAAGATAAGGCAATGCCACTCCCTTTCCCCCTCAATGTTTATAAGGACGAGCATTTAATCAAAACCCACTCTTGTACACACGAGCTGCGTTAGTGGCACTCCTCATCTTGTGCTTACAACACAACCTGAAGTTTGAAAACAGAATTGCTTTTAAGGTCTCTGAACATAGTCTCCAGCATTTTCTTAATTGTTTCGTGGCTTCTTTTAAAATGCTTTCAGCATCTTCTGAAAACTGAATATAAAAGGAAACAGGACTAAAAATTAATATGAAAAAAAGAGAAGGATTTGAGATTAAATTTTGTTTCCAGAAGTTCCTTCTTTCACTGGTGTGAAAGTGAGGGGGGAGCTCTCAGCCCCCAGATGAATTTTCTGACAAAGCTAAAAGAGCTTTGATCCAATATTAGGAATCCCTTCTCAACAGTTGTCAGGGAAAAAAAAAAATATTCTTTCCCAGAGCAAGTCCAGGAGCCCAATTACTTTGCAAACCTGGGCCAGGCTGGTGCTGCTGCCATTGCCTGACTTGGATCTGAGTGGAAATCTGTCCCTTCCTTCCTAGGTTGCCACAATTTGAAAGCTTGTACTTTGCATTTCCACAGGGCTGTAAGAGCCTGTGGGCACCAATGAGGCTTTGAAAACCGTTTGAGCCAACTTGTCCTCCAGCACGTGGCACGGGGGCTGGCAGCTGATCCCATTTCACTTGCTCTGCCATCGGCTCCTGTGCGACATTAGCTAGGTCAATTAGCTTCTGTATGCATCTGGTTTTCATCTCTAAAAGGGGGACAGTAGTAATTTCCTACCTCACAGAAATCCTGTGAGGATAAATATATTAGCTCAGGAAGTGCTCAAATACTAGTATGATCAGTGCTCCCCTCTGTCTCTTTGACAGCCTGTGTTTTGCAGCCTGGAAGCCTGTGGTCTGGCAAAGTGTAAAGGATCAGCGCTGAAGACCACCAGTGTCACTCCTGGGCTGGCTGAGTGCAGATGTCATCGCAATGAAAGCCAGAAAAACATGGATTCTCAGAGACAAGAATAGAGAGAAACACGGGAGAGGCAAACTCCAGCAGGAAACACAGAGGCGGAGCAGAGACCAGTCCAGCAGCAAGCTCACTGTCTTTTGTATATTGCTTTCTTTAGCTTACACATACATGATGTGTTTCCATTGCCACTCATTTAGGGTTAGAAAAGGACAGTGAGGTGGTATCTCAGGGGCTTGAACACATGAAGACCATGCTGCAAAGGATAATTACTCAATTGTAAGTCTGCTTTTCTGTACAAGGGATTGCACTTCAGGAAGAGCCTTCTGTGGGACAGTTGCCACTAGTACTCCAGATTTTGGCCCTTAGCAGAAGCAGGAGGTCATTTCAATTTCAGTCTCGGTGACCACCATTCCCAGGGCCTTCCTCTATCACATTTTATTCATTCAGGAGCAGAAAACTTTTCACATTTAATAGTGCCCAAAATATATTTATACACCAGGACCAAATTGTCAGGTGGTGCCTTTTTTGTTTGTTTGTTTGCTGTTTTTTTTTCCCCTAGTGAACTTACCTTTCTAGTTTACCATGAGGATAATGAGGTAAATGAACTATGAGAATTATTACTCGTGTTTATGTACTTTGTAGGACCTCTAAGGCATCAACCAAGAGAGGAACTTCACTGTGCTAAGCCCGATGGAAGGCTGCAGTAAGAGAGAGCATGTATTCTGACCAGATCTGGTCAGGCAGCCAAGATGAATGATGCAGAAAGGGAAAGAAACTTTACAGAAGGTACCTGAGGAACAGAAAACTCATGGACCTTGGCCAGGAAACACAAGAAAATACCATTTTAACATTGTGACTGCACTTTTGTTATAACACCAACTTTTATTTCTTTAATCAAGTACAAGCTGTAGTAAAGCAACATTAAGGGTAAGTTGTTATCCTCAGCTTATAGATTCCCCAATTCAGATAACCTAGTGCTGCGGATGAGACAGCATCAAGGGCTGCCTCTCCAAGGCTGCAGTTCTTTCAATTGGAGAAGAACAGAAATGGGCAACACAGATTGTTTTTTTATTATTATTTGGAACAAAACAGAGTATTCTAATAATCCTGTCTTGCAAAGGAAATGCAAGAGTCTTGGGGGTAATATTGAAAAAATGGTGGGCAGTCAGAGTCATGGCCATATGGTCCTCAAGCTGTGCTGTCAAGCAGATCTACAGATGGAGATGTATTATCTTACACGAGCACCAAGTTGAGCATTGCACCAGGCACTTGTGAATCAGACCAGGAGACCTGACAATACAATTGACAATTACCATAAAATCAGGTGAGAAAAAGTCATGAGCAAGAATACTACCTCAACCCCCCCAAAAAAAACCCAACAGTTGGAGAAAGGACAAGCTTTTGACAGGCTCCACAGCTTACAGATTCAATCCAGAGTATTTAGCAAGTTTAGCAACACCTGAAATGAGAAGGGAAGTTGTTCTGACAAGTCTTAAAAAAAATCAGAATCCTGGTCTTTTGATGTTACAGCAATTTACTATGTTAAAAGCAAGCAAAACCCATCCCGCAGTATCTATACGCTAGCTGGCTAGTAGCACACATCAGAAGACTGTGGGTGTGAACATTTGTTGTGAAGAACTGGATCAAAGGGAAGGAAGGGCTACCAGCAGGAGTGACCTCCAAGCCAGGTGCTGCAAATAAACACTGAGACTTTGCCTTCCAAAAAGCTTACCACAACAGCAGGGCAGGCTGGAGCCAGGAGATGACACAATGAGGTGCTGTACATAAGCTGGTGGATCAAACTCAGGGCTTTAGGATTCTTGTACACCTCCTTCCAGAATACAGCTGTGGTGACAACATGCCAGTGTATTCTGTACTGAGAAAACTCCCAAAGTGGATGCCTTTGCTTTGAGGAGCAGTGCCCCACGACTGCAGAGTCCTCAGACCAGTAAAGGGGTGACAACCTGGCTGCCCCATATTCAGTAGAGCACAAAGCACCTGTGCTTACTGGGTTGACACTATTCATTGCCTTCCCAGCTTGTACGTCATGAAGGCAGGGGGTGCACAGGGGAATAATACAGAGTTTTGGGTGGTAGCCTTATGTGAAAACTTGTTTGGTGATTCAGATGATTAATGGCTTACACCCATGGGACAATCATTTACCTGCAAGTCTTGGCTGGAAGCTCCAGGGCATCAAAAGTTTATGAGGCAGCTCTGTGTCAGTCACATGAATCCAGATTTGTGAAGGTGTTTGGGAACCTGCGCCTTTACGTGTCTAAAAATATCTTAAAAGTCTGTCCCACAGATTGGCCCAACATTTCAGTGTCTCCACTCAGAAGTTCTTAGGCATCTGACAAGATTAGCAAAGGAGCATTAAGCCACAAATCTTGCACTTTTCAGGCAAACTTCAAAAACCTGTTGCTTCCACATAAGAGGGGTTGGGGTTGACATGACCTACCCTTAAACCTGACAACATGGCTGTGGTGTGAGCCAGGGGAACAGCTCTGGTGGCTCTGTGAATCCCTGCTCTGGAGTAGGGAATCTCCTGGCTTCCCCATGGTCTTGCGCTCCGGAGCATCCTGAAGCAGATCCAAATTTTAACTCGGAGAGCAGAGCCCATGGGCACTTTGGCAGTGCTGCGTGGCACTCAGCCAGCACCACTTACTCTAAGCTCCGTAGCCTTGCTGTGTAATGTGGAGAAGGGCTGTTCCACAGCAACATTTGGATACTGAGTAGGAAGGAAAATATCCCGAGAACCAAAGGCTTTTGGTGCCCGAGCTTCCTGCTGTGTGGCAGAGGTGTAAGACCAGCTTCATGTGCATGGTTTAGGGCAGAGGCAAGTGATGCGTGAGGGACCGGGCATCGCATTGAGGAAGGTGAAGCTCAGAG
Organism: Antrostomus carolinensis; assembly: GCF_000700745.2. Lineage (NCBI taxonomy): Eukaryota > Metazoa > Chordata > Aves > Caprimulgiformes > Caprimulgidae > Antrostomus > Antrostomus carolinensis. The sequence continues at coordinate 31,164 of NW_010338160.1, forward strand.
CGTGTGAGGCAACCACGCTGGGGCAGAGGAAGAACCTCTGCAAAGTATTTGTCTCTTTCCACCACCCTGTCTGAACAGAGGTGAGAGGACAAAAGATCCTCAAAGAAGCACGGTTAACACACGTGGGGAGAAATCCTGGAGACCACGGAGGAGAAAAAAATTAACACGCGGTGGGAACTGCCTGCGTGACCCCGGTGTTGCCCACGCTGACGCAACCCCAGCACCTGGGAAGGGCTGGGCGAGGAGCCAAAGAGCACCAAGGCGATCGGGGCAGCTGACGGACTGAACCCTCCGCCACCGGAAAGGGCCGCAAAAATCCTTCAGGTTCGGTACTTCT
>NW_010338163.1:0-10707 GCF_000700745.2 Antrostomus carolinensis
CTTGCCCTTGTTATATTTCATTAAGTTTTTTGTGTCACAGCATGGTGACACAACAGCAGCCACTCTACTTGCATCTTACAGGCACAACTGAACTGGAAAACATTTGGATTCCATCACAGTTAAGTTTTGGGGTTTTGTATGGGGTTTTTTTGTTTGGTTGGGTTTTTTGGTTTGTTTTTTTTTTGTTGTTTTTTTTTTTTTTAGATTTTGAATTTGGGATTCTCTCAAAATGCTTATCAGAAAAAAGTACTTCCATTATGCCACTTCAGTTCACTGAAGGAAGATGGTAGTTGGAGTAAAAACAAGTCTTAAGATGACTGCAATGCCCTATGATCAGCCTCTACTTATCATTAAGTCTCCTCCCTGCTTCAGGTTAAAAATAGTTAGTTCAAAGGGCTGGAGGTCAAATGCATTAGCAGGTAATTCACTCTCACACCAAAATCAGAAGGCACCAAGGCACACCTAAGTCTCTGCTGCTTCAGAGCTTCCACAAACCCAAGGTACCTGCCTGGAGAGGTAAAGCAGGTGGTAATATTACAAGATTATAATAACCTCAGGAACACTTAAATCTGAACATAAAACAAACCAACTACATGATTTTGCTCTGGCACTCCCCACCCATTATGTTCACAAGACGACGAGATAAGAAGGGTCAGGAAAAGGGAAAGATTCCCACAACCAAGTTTTCAATGCAGCTAAGCAAACACCCAGGATTTCCATGCCCACGGTGCATACACACAGCAACAATCGAGCCTGCTGCTCATACATCCTCACACACAGTCAAGGCGCCCAACGCAGACCTCGGTTATCTCATCTCAGCCTACTCTTTTCATAGCCTATCAAACAACTTCACCTTGAGTCACCCAGGAAGCTTTGCAGATGCCTAAACTGAAAATCAACCGTTTCTTCAGAGAAGTTCACATCCCCTCCCAGAGGGACCCATCCCCACCTAACCCTGAACCTGAAGTTCACCTCTTCGTTCACAGCAACGTTCTAATCTCAAACACCATCAACCATACTAAGCATTGACCTTTCAGACAACTTAAAAACACCTAAGAAATTCTTAGACATAAATAATGCTCAGATATTTTTAAGAAATTAAAACATCTTCTAGTGGAAGGTGTCCCTGCTGCTGGCAGGGGGGTTGGAACTAGATGAGCTTTAAGGTCCCTTCCAACCCAAACCAGTCTGGGATTAAAACTGAACACAAGAATGTTATTTCACCCAGAACTGCTCATGTTCAATGGCATTTAGCTAACACCCAGGTTATCCCATGCCTTGAGAACAACAGGCTGGGCTTGCCATCAACAATAACGCCCCAAGGGTCAAGCACTGTGAAGAGCCAGTATCATCCTTCTTCAAAGACAGTCCTCACATTGCACGGGTTCTTGTATTACTCCAGACCCCAAGAACAGCACAGAAAACTAACCACTGAGCACGTGTCCAAGCTTCTGCTTTCTCACCAGTACCCAAAACAAGGAGATACATCACTGGTTTGGTTTCTGGGAGGTGGGTGCAAACAGCCAAGGCCACCTTTGACAGACAGTTACAGGCCAGCTCTCTGCAACACCGCTGTATCCATGAGCTCAAAGAGGCCCCTCGCTCCCCTCTACTTTTCACCACTGCTTTCAATACATCTTTTCTGAAAAAAGTCCTCTAGTGTTGTCTTCTTCCTTTGACACTTGGCAAACAATCCTGCCACATACAACTCTACAGAATCCCAGAACTGCCTGGATTGGAAAAGCCCTTTAAGCTCATGGAGTCCAACCATGAACCCAACACTGACAAGTCCCCTATGACTAACCCATGTCCCTCAGCACTATGTCTACACCACTCTTCAATCCCTCCAGGGATGGGGACTCCACCACTGCCCTGGGCAACCTCTCACGAATTTTGAGAGATTGGTAAGAAGGATCTCTATAGAAGAAGGACCAGAAAGGGAACTAAAAGTAAACTAAGAAATGAACTTTAAGACAGAAATTATAACAAAGTACTTCAACGGAGATACAGGAGAGCCAAGGAGGAAAGGACAAGAGGGGATACACAGTGGAAGGGATACCAGCGACAGCCAGTAAAGATCTGCCACACTGGACTGTGAGGAACATCAGCCTGAGCAATGAAGCCAACAGTCTGCTGTCGAGAATGTGGCAAAACAGGTGGTTTTCAATTCAAGTCAGAATTAAAGTTAGAAAGTTAAGGAAAAAAATAATAAATTTTGCTCCAAGTTCTAGACACAATCCCCTGAAAGTTGTGAAGAACAGTGCACATTCAATTTTAACAGCTTTAATAATTAAAACTACAGATAAGTTAAAACCTGTATCCTCTGCAAGCAGAAAATAAGATTTTTATTTTTTTTTCCTCCCTGCAGGACACAGAAATCAAAGACAGAAAAGCTGTTGCCTTGCCAACATAAATATTTCTGTATTGCTGAACAGAAGAGCTTCTGAATTAGGATGTTGCATAAGGAACAGTTAGGTCAACATCCCAGTTTCCCAGGCAGTCTGTCCCTGATCCCAATGCAGAAACAGTCCTGGAAGAGCAGGAGATGTTTCAGATGGTATGTCATCCTGATGCTCATCCCAAAAAAGGTTTTGATTTTTGGGAGTTACAGGGAGAGCATCATCTCTGCAAGAATGCTCCACAATAGCAACACTAGCCATGCTAAGGTTCACTGATTTTTCATGGTTCAATCTAAAAAAAGAAATGCCAGTTAATAGCAAAAATAAGCAGCAAGTCATTATTTCACATCAAGACAAAGATGAAAATAATTTCCTTGCTGAAAGGATTCTGAGGCATTGGAAGGGGTTGCCCAGGGCAGTGGTGGAGTCCCCCTCCCTGGAGGGATTGAAGAGTCGTGTAGACATAGTGCTGAGGGACATGGGTTAGTCATAGGGGACTTGTCAGTGTTGGGTTCATGGTTGGACTCAATGAGCTTAAAGGACTTTTCCAATCCAGGCCAATCTGGGATTCTGTGAAACATCATTCTCTTCAGACCCAAACAATGTACGTGCCCATAGAGAGCAGCAGAGAAATTAAGGAGTGAGTGCACGTTGATTGACACAATCACAAATACAACTGCACTACATGGTTTAGCATTCACTTTTAAAAATAGTTTTCCCAATACACAAGCACTACCAGTAAGTGACCGTTTGCATGGGAATAAGGCAAAAAAACCCCTGCACCAGTGTTACCAAAGCCTCTTCTCAAAACCCACACGTGTATATATGCACTAAGTCAAACACATGTAAAACAGTATTCTTAGGAATCCAGATTCTCTATCAAACCAGCCAGACAAGCCAACTGACAAATACAAGCAAACAAATAAAGAGGTATTACAAACAGCTTGGAAGTGCCAAGAGTTGGCAGCAATCAGCACAGTATTTGAGCTTCCCTTCAAATCTAAGTTACAAAACATCAGTATCTAACGCTTCCAAGAAGGAAAGATCTGCTGTGGGGCTCCATTCACAAAATGGAAGCCTAGCTCACATGCACTGCACTTTGGGCACTGTGAAGAACAAGAACCCTTTGCTGACACTCAGATCTTTCCAAGAAAATTCCACATTATTTCTTAGTAAATACCTCCAAGGCTAAAATTAACTTCACCAAACTCAGCAGCTGAGACACAGCATCAATTAATCTAAAAATAAAGTCGTTTAATGTACCTGGAACTGATACTGGTGAATTTTTATATTTAATAGTTCTATCTTTAAGCTAGTGAAAATAAAGTTACAAATAATGGGTCTCAGGTAATTAATAAATAATGTCTTAAATATCAAATTAGATATAACCTCATATACCACCCAAGTGGAACGAGTGCAAGGAGGAAATACAGATGTGCCTACCTCATAAATCACCATTACTGTATCTGACATTACGGCCAGATCCTGCGGGAGTTCCTCATAAAGACCTTTCTGTCATGTCTTAATAGTCTTAGAGATTTACTCTGTATTATAACTTCAGACAAGCGACCTTTACATCTTCATCTGTGCAACCTCAAAGGAAGTCCAAACATATGAAAACAAGTTCTGGCCATCAAGTTAACATTTAACTTAAGTGAACCCATGCCACAAATATTTCTTCAAATTAGACTGATTAAGATTTTAAAGACTATTAATCAATTAATTAATTAATGAGTATTAATTAACTCATTGCCCCAAGTCCCTGCCCATTCCAAACCGATCACAGCTGTAACTCAAGACCAACAGCTGCAGGAAGGAAAGCCAGGTCTCTTCCCCTTACTTGCCTTCTTATCCCCAAAGAAAACCTCAATAAATAACAAGGCCCACCATTTAATTTTTATTAATGTCTTTTGCAATGAGTAAAAAATAACATGGTAGGAAGCTCCATTGCACTGTATGCTTATTATCTGGATGGTATTTGTTGCCTGTTTTGCTGTAAGAAAACATTTGGTAGTGTTTTCTCAATAAAGCAGAAGTATTTGTTAAACACTGTCATTATACAGCAGCCTGAAACACCAAAAAAATCAAACGCCCTATTTGAAACTCCTATCAAGATAATAGCTGATGCTGGATGCTTTTCATGAGCAGAATAGATGATAGTTTCTCGAGTTCAATATACTGACATTTCTTTTTCCCTCACACATGAAAAAGCCCATTCTGTATTTTTTTTTTTTTTTGGCAGAAACCGCCTTTCAGTGTGTGTTTACTGCAGTTGCCTAGGGGAAAACCTAACACCAATTATCAAAAGCAACACTAGCACATTAATAGTCTGCATTAATGACTTGGGGTTTTTTTTTAAACCCTGTGCAGCTCAAAGTGAAAATGAATATGGAGGCATCTGAAAGGGATTTGCACTCGCTCTCCACTTTCCAAACGTCTCTTTCTAAGGTGAGAACCATGCCAAAGAAAATAATCGTTCCATGTTACTTCAGCTATCATCTTACACAAATCATTTGGTAACTGGATAGTTGGACTTGGGCAACCAGTATGAAAATCCTGGTGGTCATCAGCAGCAGCAGCACAGTAGCAACAAAATGAGCTCTGCAGAAGAGAGCCAAACTGCTCGTTTGAAATACACCCCAGTGACTCTTCAGGGGTGATGTGAGAAACTGAGGTTTGAATGCAGCTCTCCTAAAGAGCTGATGTTGTGCAGCTTGTGACACGCTGCTTTGAAACTATATTTTGTCAAATGGAGCAACTGAAAAAGCTCTGGCTGCTTAACTACTGTAGGGAATTTCAGCACTTTGCACAAATGATTCCATTTTCTAGGGCAAGATGACCATTATGTCCAGTAAAGAACTGCTAATGGCTGAACCAGCAAAGTCTGAAGTTCTCTACTTGCAGCAACTATGAACAACTTACACCCTTCCTTCTGTCTCAGAAAGGAGCTCACGTGCTACCCCACACACAGACCCCACTTCTGAAAAACCATGAACTCTAGACTCACGAGCATCAAGAAACAGTTCCAAAGTAACCTCATGCTTCTTACAGAACCACAGACTGGTTTGGGTTGGAAGGGACCTTAAAGCTCATCCAGTCCCAACCCCCCTTCCATCAGCAGGGACACCTTCCACTAGACCAGGTTGCTCAAAGCCTCATCCAACCTGGCCAAGAACACTTCCAGGGAGGAGCAGCCACAGCTTCTCTGCCCAACCTGGGACACTGTCTCACCACCCTCACAACAAACAATTTCTTCCTCACATCTCAGCTCCATCTCCCCTCTGCCACTTTCAAGCCATCACCCCTTGTTCTCTCACTCCCTGCCCTTGGCCAAAGTCCCTCCCCACCCTTCCTGGAGCCCCTTCAGGTACTGGGAGGCCACTAGAAGGTCTCCCCGGAGCCTTCTCTTCTCCAGGCTGAACAGCCCCAACTCTCTCAGCCTGTCCTCACAGCAGAGCTGCTCCAGCCCTCGCATCATCCTCGTGGCCTCCTCTGCACTGGCTCCAGTAGCTCCATGTCCTTGTGCTGTTGGTGGCCCCAGCACTGGAGGCAGCACTGCAGGTGGGGTCTGAGGAGAGCGGAGCAGAGGGGCAGAATCCCCTCCCTCCACCTGCTGCCCACGCTGCTCTGGGTGCAGCCCAGGACACAGCTGGCACACTGAGCCCCCTCAAATTCAAGGTAAGTAATTAGGATGAAAGTAACAAGAGCATTTTAAATGTTTCTTTTCCTTGTGCAAATTGAGTTTTGGTCATCTACATGAGCTTCATTAGACCAAGACAATGTCATTACCTACAGCAGTAAACCAAGCAACGGGCAGATCTCTGGCAAAACAAGAAGTATGTTAATTTAATTTACAGAGCTTGGTTTGTGAGGGAATGGAGATGAATGTCTGCACAACCCCTTTTACAGGAGTATTCCATGATCTCTCCCAAGAAAGCCATCCATTGCTGCTATCAGGCATCTAACTGTGTAGACCAATATTTAAATCCTACATTTCTTTTCAATTTTAACAGAAAAGAGAGACCTTGACTGCTAGCATCTGGCACACGCTCCAATACTGTGCAAACATTAATCCATCTCATTCTCTAATTCAGCCAGTGACCTTAATACCAGTTCAGTTCTTAATCATCTGCCTGTATCAGTGCAGCTGGCATTCATTTTGTTTGACACAAGACCCACCCAATAAATAATAATAAAAACCCCTCTTAGACAATGCTTGGCAATGCTTAACCCCAATTGCAATCTATTTATCTGATAGATTTTATTTTCAGTACAATGTCTAGACAACACTCACTCACAATAAAAGAAACAGCTTGAAGAGTCCTAGAAGACTTTTAGTCCATTAAAGGACTCTCCAATGTCAAAAAAAAAAAATTAAAATAAGCTTATATCAGCACAGCACCAAAAGTCTGAAGCTACAAAATGGGGAAATACGTGGGACCAATGTATTTGCATCATATTGCCCAAATTCCACGTGCTCCAAAGCTTTGCCTGCTCACCCCTATGAGTGCACAGAAAGTTTACTGGGTTGGTGCTGGAAATGCCAGCAGCATAGAGTGGTGACCATATCGGGGCAGCAAGCAAGAGATGACACAGAATTAACAAGAATTATCTCAAGTGAAGCTTTGCAAGGAAAGACTGGAGGTCTCCAACTGAGATCACTCATCAGCTTCCCTCTACTTCCCATGGCTATAAACTGCAGAGAATTCGAGATAAGAGCTTAAAACCAACTCCCCAAAAACCTCAAGGGAACAAAAAAAAACCTCAGAAGAGCAGTTTATCATATTAAAATGATATTCCTTTTGATAATCTACAATTTTGATCCACAGATCTGCTTAATGTATCCTAAAGAGAGGTTATTCAAAGTTATCTCAAAACAAAAGCAGCAAGAAGTGAGAACCATTGAAAAAGAAACTGCTATTTTAAAGCCTCCCTGCCCCAAAGCCATCCTCCTCCTCCAGAGCACCAAGAGCTCCTCTCATTGTGAAAGAATTATGAAGACTTGAAGGGGGGAAATAAGTTTAGACAAGGAACAACACTTCCCTTAACAAGTTCCCCCCTAAGTAGTTTTAAGGCAAAAATAGCTTATCTTCCCTAAAGTTCATGGAAGTTCCTCTTTTTCTCTTTGAGGGTAGTGGTGGTGAATATAGAATAACTTTTCTTGCTTCAAATAAATGAATTTACAGGTTGAATACATGACATAAAAGTCTATTAAAACCAGTGGCAAGCGAATTTCAAAACCAATCATTTGGTATTTAGATGGAAAAATACTCCAATATTAGAAGAGCAGCATAAGTACAGGATTAGCTTAGTTTACTGTATAAAAAAAACTTATATATTCTTAACACGAAGTTAGCCACGAAGAGGAAGGCTGGCTAACATCACCTCTATGGCCTAGAAGACACTACATTAGCATGTTGCAGTGATCACAAAATAAGTGGAAGCCACAAACAATATCCTAAAGACAGACCTGGCTGGCAGATAAGCCGCTTCACCTTCCTCACTCACATCTTCAGGTTTTCTTCTTTTAAAATTTAACTTGTAGGAAAAAAATTCCAATCAACACTTCAGTGACCTGGAGCTGTAGTTCACCTTGGCTGGGAAGAAGGTGTTTGAACCTCCTGTCTCCCCACTGCTAACAAAAGCTTTGGGAATTGTTGCTTGCATGGGACTTGAGGCCAACAATGCCACGGCAAACAGGGTGTGGAGGTAGAAAAGGAAAGTGCTTTGTGCCCAAAGACAGTTTACTGACAGTGTGAAGAATAATTCCCCCCAAAATCAACCTTTACCCAGTAACAGTAACATCAAAACTACATAGATTTAAACATTCTTTACCCTTTCATTTAAAAAAATGCCGTAATTTCAGCTTATTCAAAAGTATATTACCTAAGATAGTTAGAAACAGTTTTCCAATATCACACGAGCAGATATGGTGACATCTAGGTGACTATTTACAGTTGAAAATGCCAAGTTACAGCGTTTAAAACTCCTATTTTCTCTAGAGACCTCAGGCAGGCCTTGTATAGAAAGTACAAAGTCAAATAACTCGTGCACAGCACCAAACATGCAGAATAACAACGCCACAAGGGACACAAGTTTCAAGTAATAAAACTTCTTTTTGCAACTGGTTACACAGGGGAAAACAAAAAAACCCACATTAATAAAACCAAGATTCCACCTGTCTCCCTGTCATGACTTTAAGATCTAGATAGAGGATTGTCCAGGCCATACCAATTTCATATCAACTAAAGAAGCAAAATAATCCAATTTTGGCTGAATAGCAGCTAGTTCCAATCTTACAATATTAACATATATTTGGCAGGCTAATCGTGACATCTCACACAGCTTTTCTTCCTCAGAAATAATAGGCTAAATTAAGGACAAATTAGTTTAAACTTACACTGCCTGGAGGACACAAATAATCAACAGCTGAAGGTTGGGGTTTTTTTTTTTTCTGATAGTAAAAGCCTGAACTGTGCTTCTCTGGAAAAAAGGAGAAAGCAACAGAGCACGCTGGAGCTGCTAACCCACAACACCGCTACCAACCTGTAACCATGTCACTGGTCCCAGGATGCATTTTTTTTTTCTAGAAAACAAGCCTCAAAGCTTATTTTCACCAAATAAATTAAATACTAGAACATATAGGGAAAAAAACCTCTCTGGAATATGTGAATGCTGCGTAGCAGTGGTTACTGATTAACCAAAATCTTCACCTTATCCCGGGCTGGAAGGACTGTGCTCTGTGTAGCTGACTGTAGGCTGTTAAAAGAGAGTAACAGTTCAAGCGTATTGGCACGGGACAGGCATGAACAGTTGTATGAAGTAACTCTCTGTTGTGGTTACCTCAAACTTTAACCAAGGTCAGACCACAATTTCCGTCAAGATTATTATAAGCCCACATGAATGCCTCGACATCAATAAAATATTACAATCCTCAGTTACTAGGTCTAAATATTTGGCTTTGCTCCTCATGCCTCAGACTCTGGGCATACTCCACTCGAAGCAGGACTTCTGGATCTGTAATGGGCTGGTAACACCATCAAGCATCTCCTGCTATTCCTTCCTCACAATAAACTACCCTGGCCCAATTGTACAACATCCTCTGCTCTACCTGTGCCTCACAGAAAGCTTAACCTTTCTAATTCCAAGTTGTATTTTTAGAAAAGCAGATCATTTGCCACTTCGATAAGCACTTAAGAGCTCAAAGGCTACGGTAATTACTAGTTAAATGTTTCATCATAGATACCTATTAAAGATTTGAAAGCACAGCTAGGAAGAAAACACAGTCTTGTAACCAGCATTTCTGGTTTAACATGTCCCAGTCAATGATACCGTGATCCTTTCGGATCCTCACAGAAAGCAGCTCCTCAGCTCTCGACTTCATCCCACAATAAGGTGAATTTTCAAGTTTTTCTTGTATCCTAGGGATTCACAAACCCCAGAATTCCCAATCTGATGTCCATCTAGCAACGCTTTGGTTAGTTAAAGATTTGTACACAGCTATATAAAAATAACTCAAAGAGCACGGCTTCCGAGTTTGTGCTGTGCTTTTAGAGAACAACAAAAAAATCAAACTCAGTTTAAGGGGTTTTTTTGTGACAGAAGACGTTTAGGATTTACAATACCTTTACATCAGTATTCACTGACCCCTCCAAAGCGAGCAGGCATATTTCTGACCACCGTAACCCATCTTTAGCACTACAAGAGTCTTGCCAAAAGGGCAAAGTCCCAGTATTGCGCAGCACTGGGCCACCCAGTGACCTAGATACAGCAGCACTGGAGTTCAGCTTCCACTCCATAATTAAACGAGCTACACTTGCCTGGCTCAGCTGTCCTAGAGCACACTACTGACAGAGGGCTGTTTGGGTCAGGAGGGACACAGCCTGACCTGCCCGTGATGCTCCTGAGAAAAAAGCACCAAATTAAACACACCGTACCCAGGACTGCATGGAACCATCACATATCCCAGCGCAACACAGGCTCATAGAATGGTTTGGGTTGGAAGAGACCCTCAAAATTCATCTAGTCCAAGCCTCCTGCAGTGAGCAGGGACATCTTTACTACTTCTCACACATAAATAAAGGCTGTTTGAACCCACCACCGCCACTGCAGCAATCACCCTCCCCGAGATGAGAGAAGGAAAGGCACCTTTGTGGGGGGACCCATTGATGCTCTCGGAGCTAGACTGCATGTCCACCGTGGCTCTCCTCAGGCTGCTAAAATAAGCCCTGGACCTGGAGAAGCTGCTGCGGGGGGACCTCCCGTGGGGGCTGCTGAAGAGACCGGAGGCACCATCTTTGCGGGCGAA
>NW_010338164.1:0-4281 GCF_000700745.2 Antrostomus carolinensis
AAACTTTGCTACAAGGATGTTGTGGGAGACAATATTCTTGCTGAAATCAAGGTAGACAACATCCACTTCTTTCCCCTCATCTACCCAGTTGGTGATGACATCATAGAAGGCTACCCGATCGGTCAAGCATGATTTCCCCTTAGTAAAGCCATGTTCAGTACTCCTGATAACCTTATTTTCTTCCAATTGCTTAGAGATGGTACCAAGAATGAGCTGTTCCATCACCTTCGTCTCCATCACCTTCCCAGCTACAGAGGTGAGGCTGACTGGCATCTAGTTACCTGGATCATCCTCCTTGCCTTTTTTAAAAACTGGAGTGACATTGGCTATCCTCCAGTCTTGAGGCACCTCTCCCATTTTCCAAGACCTTTCAAAGATGATAGAGAGCAGTTCAGCAATCAATTCCGCCAACTCCTTTAGCACTCGTGGATTCATTCCATCAGGGCCTATGGATTTCTGTTAATTTATTTTGTTCAGACTATCCTTGATCAGTTCCTCCTTGACCAAGTGGCAGTCTTTCTCTCTCCAGACTCTCTCTCTTACCTCTAGCATCTGGGTTTCTTGAGGGCCATTTTTAGCCATAAAGACTGAAGCAAAGAAGGCATTCAGTATCTCCACCTTCTCAGTATGCCCTCCTACCAGGGCACCCACCTTACTCAACAGTGGGCCCACATATAAATATATAAATATAAAACACCTTCACATAATTTCAGTATCTGAAAAATCAGATGATAATTCCCAAGAAATACAGCTAGTCACGAAACAAGAAAATGAAAAATTTACTGTGCCTTTTAGTAATCTGTTACAATGGTTGTTTGCCCTTGCTGCCAGTAGTTTTCATCGTCTTTTCAGTTTGGACATTACTGACTCAGACTTCCAGCTGTTGGATCTTGTTATTTCTTTGCTTGGCAGACTGAACAGACCACTATTATCAAGTAATAGAATCATCCCCTACCTTGTCAATTCCTCCTTTGCAAGCATAATTCAATATAATTTCTATATGTAGATTAACAACTCTGTGAGAAGGGCAGGCAAAAATACACTCAGAACACTCAAGTTGTATCATTATTTTTCTCAATAATACTGAATTAATAACCATGTTATTATTTAGATTATTAGTCCATATATTGCAATCCATTCATATCCCACAGCTAAGCAGCACGTAAAAACGCTAGGTGGCAAAAATATGTATTTTTTCCAATTAAAATACATAAACATGAACAAATGCTCTAAGAATGCTTAAGTATTGAGCACCACTTTCCATGGCTCACTAATTAGCTAAATTATTCTCAAGTAATTTCTTATGTCTCTAGGAATCCTCATTTTATATTTTCCAGTAAGCAAAGCTCAATTTTTGCATTACTGTTTTCCTGAATTAAGTCTATGCGACTTTTCTATTCAGAAAGTCTCCTTTTAGCAATCAGCATAGGAGGGTAATTGGAGTTCATTTACACAGTAAGGCAAGTTAAAATTAATTAGAACTTGTTGCTCTGTACCAAATTTTGGTGTTCATTCTAAATCATGTTTCAGTTCAACAAAATGAATAAGTAGTACATGCACACACTGCACTAGACATTTAGAATTAAAATAGAGTTACCAATTGTAATTATCACATTTTTAATGCACTTACATAGTTTTCTTTCAGGGAGATATAAAATTAGAGTTTGCCAAATCCAGTGGGCTTCAGGACCCAGGAGGATTCCTCTTACTGCAGCTGGGTAGATGCAAGGCTGCAGTGGTTCCAAGTACCCACCTGGAGCTGGTAACAAGGCTGTCCATGTGTTTCCAGACAGCCAGCCACACACTACAAATATATACATATACACATAGATTTATATACACATAGGGCCAGCCACACAGATTATCACAGACAGAATAGTGCCTTTGCTGTTATCCATAAAAGGCACAAGGCTCTCACAGGCAAGAATGGTACAGGTGGCCTGATCCTTCTCCCTGGCTCATCAGAACCAAGTCCACCACTGGAACAGACAGACATACATATACATTGCCTGCCTCTCCATTAGCTGGCTGTGGAGACTTGGGTCTTGTCAGTAGCTGGGTCACAGACCTGAGACTCCTCCAGCAGCTGACACTTTAAGTCGCTGAGATTTGTGCTCACTGCAGTTGCTGGTACTCAAACCTCTTATCCTACTTAAGGACTAGTCTGACCTGCAGTTTGCTGGCATTCACCCACACACAGAACAGAGATTACACCACCTGCATGGAGGATGATCAGGAGCAGGATTTAAGAACATAGGATAGACTGTGGCAGTCAAACTCAGTCAGATAAGCATATAAACCAGCAACCTGTATGAACTCAGCCAGCCTCTTTTACCCCACTTCTCTCTCTGTTTTCCCCACACTTGTTCACCACCTTGATCCCTCCCTACCTTCGGTCCCATAGTAAAGTGTCACACCCCACCAAAATCCCCTTAAAATATTACATGTTTTACAAAGGGCAGAAAATTTGGGGATTGTGTAAGTTCTATGCTCCTGAGATTCAATAACCTTTTGCTTTTTTCATCCTTTCAGAGATTTTCCTCCTTGACTCATCTCTGTGCATTTCACATCAACTACAATGATCTAAATCATTTACCTTTGATAGTTTTATTGAGGAGCAAATTCAGTGTGCTCCTTTCAGTTTTCACTGATTATACTAGGATATCCAACCTTGTCGTTGTTCCTCTGATCCTTACTGGGTCTATGCACTTATTATGATTAGCTTTTAACCAGATTACCTAAGAAAACATATCCTGATATTAGCTATTATAGAATCACGATACACAATTACATGCAATCACATGATCATCATGACTCCATTTCTGTGGTAGCATGTAAAAGTATTACTAGATCTACAGCAAATCAATTTTCCTGTCCAAAAAAAAAAAAACCAACCAAAAAACAAAAACCAAAACCAACTCGAAACCATTTAACCAGTGTAAACAGGCTTGATACATTATTGAAATATATAATGGTTTATTAGCTGATTTGGGAGAGAAAAAAAAAAACACAAAAATATTAGGGGTTGAGTTGCAACAGGTACAATTCCAGATGCTCACTTCATCTACAGTGGAACAGTGGGAGATACCAGGAGAAATCTATCATTCATACTGGTTCTAGCAGCCCAAGAAAGGTGAGGCTGCTGCTCCGTGTCCCCAGGTCCAGCCAGTAGAGAGGCTGAAGATACATTCCCAACAGGAACATAAACAGAAGCCCACATATACACAGAGTTGGCCACATAGGTCACAGAGACACAGAGCACTCATGCAAACAGACAGCACCAGCACTCTCATCCTGCTCCTCTTTGGCTGGACAGGATGGAGGTCTACTAGTGAGAATATATACATATATATGTGTGGGACAGGATTTGGCTGATCTCAGCAAAACTCCTAGCACTGCTAAATTAATTGGAGGAGATGTGCTGGAGCTTGTTTGCTACAGGCCTTGGGAAGGATAAGATAAGAACTTTAGAAGGAGCGGGTTGTGCTGACCTTCTGTCCATATCAGGATTGGGAGGCTATGCAGCCATCCTGTTGAAGGGGAACTATTGTTCTTGTGTATTGGGGATGATGTAGTAAGGGGAGGTGAATGTTTTAAGGGGACCTTTTGATACTGACCAATCTGTGTGTGCCCAGTGTGAAATGTAGACCAATGAGCCTGTAACACAATGTTGAAAACACCAATCAGTTTAAAACACGCTGTCTTCTGATAAGTATAAATATATGTAGGTAACTGTAATAAACGGCTTTTTCTTGCATCAAGCTGTGCCCCGTCTCTCAATCACGGCATATATGTATGTGTGTATATCCATATATATATAATATATACATAAAAGGTGGATCTCTCCAGCAGCAGCTGGGCTCAGACACACAGTTTGCCCAGCAGTGGCCCCCAGTAACTAGCACATGAGCGTAAGAGACCCAGAGGCTGCAGCCCTACTCCAGTTGCTGGGACAGAGCACAGAAATGGCCAGGACTGTCCAGGTCCCAATAGCAACCCTCTGCTGGGCTGTCTCACCCCTAGAAACACCCAGGTGCTCTCAGCCCTAGAGATCCACTCACCATCTTACTCCCAGGTCAGTTCTGTTTGTCAGCTCATGTGGCTTGACCTTTGCTAGTGCTCACATACATACTTGCACACCTGGTCCAGTCTATAGCACCATGGACACATGAGCCCTCCACCCCATGGAGGATCTGAGTCCAGTTGCTGCACGCAGTCCCCCTCT
The DNA here is from genome assembly GCF_000700745.2 of Antrostomus carolinensis. Classification (NCBI taxonomy): domain Eukaryota; kingdom Metazoa; phylum Chordata; class Aves; order Caprimulgiformes; family Caprimulgidae; genus Antrostomus; species Antrostomus carolinensis. The sequence continues at coordinate 4,226 of NW_010338164.1, forward strand.
GCACACACGAGAGAGTGTTACTGACTTGCCATTTTATTATTATTAATAAGAAGTAG
>NW_010338165.1:0-11062 GCF_000700745.2 Antrostomus carolinensis
ACCACACTTCCTCAGTTTAGCTGTGAGGATGGTGTAGGAGAAGGTATCAAATGCTTTGCTGAAATCAAGATCAACTTACTCATCATCTATGAGGTTATGTCCTCATAAAAGGCTATCAGGTTGGTTAAACATGACTTCCTCTTGGTAAAACCATGGTCACTGCTCCTAGTGACCCTCTTATCCTTGATGTGCCTAGAGATAGCACTAAGGATAAGTTGTTCCATCACCTTCCCAGGGATGGAGGTGAGGCTGACCAGTCTATAGTGACCCGGGTCCTCCTTCTTGCCATTTTTGAAGACTGGAGTGACATTTGCTTTCTTCCAGTCCTCAGGCACCTCTTCTGTTCCCCATGACTTACCAGAGATGACAGAGAGTGGCCTAGCAGTGACTTCAGCCAGCTCCCTCAGCATCTGCGGGTGCATCCCATCTGGACCCATGGATTTATGGATGTCCAGATTGCTTAATTGATCCCTAACACAGTCCTCATCCACCAAGGTAAACTCCTCCTTTATCCTGACTCCTTCTGGGTCCTCAGGGGTACAGGGCTCCTCAGGACAGCTTCCAGCAGTGTAGACAGAGTCAAAGAAGACGTTCAGTAACTCCACCTTCTTTGTATCCTCTGTCACCAGGTCACCCACCCCATTCTGCAGTGGGCCTACATTGCCTCCAGTGTTAGCTTTGTCTACAGTGTATTTGAAGAAGCCCTTTTTATTGTCCTTGACCTCTCTTGCAAGGTGTATTCCCAAGGAGGCCTTAGCTTTCCTGGTTGCCTCCCTACATCCTTTGACAACAGTCTTACATTCCTTACAAGTGTCCAGCCTCTCCTTCCATGATCTGTAAACTCTCCTCTTCCACTTGAGTTCTTCCAGCAGTTCCCAGTTTAACCATACGGGTCTCCTGGCTCCCTTCCTTGACTTCCTACATGTCGGGATGCTCTGATCTTGAGCTTGGAAGAAGCAGTCCGTGAATGTTAACCAGCTGTCTCGGGCCCTTTTACCATCTAGCACCATGTCCCATGGGTTTCCCCCTAGCAATTGCCTGAAAAGGCCAAAGTTGGCCCTGCTGAAGTCCAAGGTTGTGATCCTACTTGGTATTCTGTTCCTACCACACAAGATCCCAAACTCCACCATCTCATGGTCACTGCAGCCCAGGCTGCCCTCAACGTGAATGTTAACCAGCTGTCTCGGGCCCTTTTACCATCTAGCACCATGTCCCATGGGTTTCCCCCTAGCAATTGCCTGAAAAGGCCAAAGTTGGCCCTGCTGAAGTCCAAGGTTGTGATCCTACTTGGTATTCTGTTCCTACCACACAAGATCCCAAACTCCACCATCTCATGGTCACTGCAGCCCAGGCTGCCCTCAACCTTCACTGCTTCAACCAGACCCTCCTTTTTAGTGAGGATGAGATCCAGCAGCACTCCTCTCCTAGTTGACTCATCCACCATTTGCATCAAGATGTTATCATCAAAGCACTGGAAGAACCTCCTGGACTGTGAATGGCTGGCTGTGTAGACATTCCAGCAAATATCTGGGTAGTTAAAATCCCCTGTGAGAACCGGGGCCTGTAATTGGGAGGCTGCTGCCAGCTGTCTGCAGAAGGCCTCATCAACTTCCTCGTCCTGATCATGGCTGCAGCCCCATGACACTATATGGGTATATGCCTCCCTCCAGTGTGTGCTCATGTTGGGTACAGAGGGACTGAAGTCCCCCATGCCTCTCCGCAAAATACTGACGTCCAGATAGATGCCAGCGATTATAAGTTTGTTATTTTCTTTAAAAAGCTATTTAATAAATAGTCTAAGCTCAAAAAGCAAGTTTAAAAACTCATAATCAGTTTTGTCATTCTTGCTTTTCTTTCTTATTTGTAGGAAAAAATTAATCACTTTTCTCCCACCCTCTGATAAGACTAGGCTTTTGCACTCTATTAACCCCAGGGGCTAAAAGATAGACTGTTTTCTAACAGGTGAATTAGTGCTAGATAGCATTACCACAAATGCCAAGTCATTAAACATGTAATTGGAATTTTTTTTTTTTTTTGCTATCTTAACTTTTCTACATTATAAAGGATCTTTACAAATTAATGACAGAATATGAAGCTGCCCTGAAAGCTATTTGCCCATTTAAAATAGGCATGAAAAACTCCCATCCCCATCACATGAAGAACTATCCCACCAATTTCCAATTACTTTTGCCACTGACAGTTCACTGGACTGTTAAGTTATATTCTGCACCATGCTGCTTAATGTGGTAAAGTCAGGCAGGTATTTGCTACTCTTCTTTTTTTTCTTTCTTCTTCTATTTCTAATTTTTTTTTCCCCTGATTGTGAAGCAATTAAGCTATGTCACTAATGAAAAAGCAGAATTTTAGTACTATAAAGGTACAGTTAATTTAAAGATGAATCTCTGGCAATAGCTAAATAAATCCTCATAGCACCCTGGTCCAAAAATGTTTCTGGAAGTTTATTCAGGACTGCCAATAGAAGCCTTTCATATGGCAGTCACAGATATTCTGAGTCAAGAAGCCTTAGTAAAAAGAGCTAAAGAACTTACATCTCTGTCAGGTAATGACAGTGGTGATGTTAGTGATAATGGTAATAAGAGGGTCATAAGAGAGAGAAGGTTTCACTGTGGATTTTTTTTTTTCTTCCATTTTATGAAAACCTTCAATTGAAAATTCAATAAAAGATTGACAAATATGATCACTTATGTCAAAATCTGAAAACAAAAAAAAATCTAAAATTTTAGAAGAGTAAGCAAAATACCACTGATTCAGAGTGCTTTGAAGCTCTGTGAGGGGGAAATCTAAGTTACGGTGTGTACTAACTTTATTATTAGATGATGAAGACTTTGAACAGAATTGTTAACAATGTCACTGGAAATTGAATAAGGCAATGAAGTTCATGGATGACCCTGCCTTAGTTATTGCTACTGGGGCAGTTGTGTTCTGTGTGTCTTGTACAGTTTTACTTCTCACATGCAACCTCCTTGAGGTGCTTGCAACGTATTTAGTTAGGCATCTGCTCTCTTTACATCAGTGATTAAGTAACACACAGTTCAGCAAATTGTTATATTCAATCTCTATGATTTAAGTTGGAATATTTATTAAATAAAAAGTAATCCATCTCAGCATAGACAAGGGTAGGGTAACCAAAATGTAAATGGACTTTATAAAAAAATAGTGTCAGATGTGGATCTTTCCTTCAGGTTGCTGGTAGGATCCCTTTTGAAACAGTTATGTAAGCTTTGTAAGCTCATTTGTAAGCTTTGGAGGAATTTTAACCTAACCATTTCTGATTTGAATAGAGAGAGGGAGCATCAGTTATTACTGAGAATGGTAAAAGATCTGGGCTTTCTAGCAATTATGTGGTGTCTGTGATTAAAGTGATGCAAGTAAGAGAAAGATGAGTACAAAAAATTTCTAACAGGAACTTGGAGGTACTAATGACCACAAAAAGACAAATCTAAAATGGTGTGGATACTGAGACAGGACTATTAAAATGAACAGGGGAAAAGAGAACCTTTTTTATGTGGAAAGATTAAAAGAGACTGGGGTGTTAAACCAATGGATGAAAGTTGTTGCAGTTTGTAATTAGTGTTTAATTATCTTTCTTCTTGGGGGAAATCCACAAAAGGACGAAAAGATACTCAAGTTAAAGAAAAACAATTGAAAATGCAGATAAATACAGATAAATTGCATAGCTGGGGATAGTATGGAGAGTGCTTGAAGCACCTACATGCCACTTTCAAGCATCCTCTTTGAACATCACTGTATATTCTGAAGTATCTCCTTTTCACATACATGCCACCTTATATACTTCAATGTGTCCTAATAAGTGCCTTCTTTAGAAGTCTAAACTCCAAGAAGTCTCTCAAGCAGGTTAATACTGGGATATTGCTGGATGAGATGATGTTTGTAGTGGAAACCACAACTCATTTCACGCTGGCCAAAAAGCAGGTTTATGGACCTGATGCTTTTCACTGGAACAGCTGCATCTGCAGCCTGTTTCATTTGCCAGACTTGTCCTTTCTCCATCTTTGGCTCTCTCACTGAAGTCCACTCTGATATTTTCAAAATTTACTTTGGCTCTCTGATTCTGAGGATTTAGTTTGGCTTACCCAACTAAACAGAAAAAATAACCAACACGTTAATATAATAAAATACATTTTCTCCCCTTGTTGTTTTTCCTTTTCTTATATGTTGTTCTGACTCCTTTGGCTTCTAAGATCTGAAGGCAGAGGTTTGAGTTCAGGTATTCCTTAATCTTTTAACCTTGCACTTATTTATTCCGGCATGACTACAAGATGGAATATATCGCTAAACCAAGGGGACATGATTTAACACTCCTTTTCAGTGTTTGGAATGATTTACCAAGGTTTATCATTTCAGAAATGAAATGAAGAATTACTGTTTTAAATGTCCATGTGTGGTTCAAGCATCCAATTGCTGCTCTACAGAGCCATCTACAAATAGTATAATTTAATAATGAGTGGAAAACCTCCTGCTTCAAGCTGCAAATTAATAGTTGAAATTTACTCTTGTTCAGACAGCTGGTGTCTAGGCTAGATCACACCTAGCATCGCATCAGGGCTTATGTGAAATTCAAGTGGGCCACAGGCTTTGTGCTGAGTTTTTGAGCAAGGCTATTTTCACTCTGCAATGAGCAAGTGCAGTCATATGTTTCAATAAGGGACTTATCTGTTAGCATGTGAAAATGCTACTGCTAATTTTACACCTGGAAAACAAATCAGGGTTTCACAGTTCGAAAGCAGAAACCAACCAGCTATAAACCGTCAGATTGACTGTGATCTCAGAATTGAATAGGTCTATTTGTTCTAACAAACAGTTAGGCCATTAAATTGCAAAGCCTTCCAGTGTTTGTCCAGGTAAATAAGGACACATCCAAATTGATTATCTGTTGTTTGGAGGTAATGATACGTAATAAACTATCCGCTCTGGGTAACGTAACAGAAATGTGCTTTGGCGTGCAGATGTGCAATATCTTCCAGTGTAAGAGCAGGATCTCCCCACTAGTTTAGCTTAAGTCCATGACTCCATCACACCCTCCTGCCCCTCACCCCTGCAGGCAAAGTGCATTTGCCTAATAAAACAAATATGTACATTTTTTTTGTTTGATAACCTTGTGTGGTGCTACTGCTTCTGCTGATGGGGATTCCTTCAGAAATCTGCATGTAGATGCACCTGCAACTCACAGGAAAAGGTTTCAGGGATGTTAAGGTTGATCGTGTTCCTTTTGGTGTCATTATACTCATTTGAAAAAAGAATATCTGTCATCACAGACATCAGATCCACTAGCTGCCCAGCAATAAATCTTATGCTGATGTCAAAATGTCTCCAGCAGAATTTCTAGGATGAAACTTCACAGCTCAACATTAGGCAGCAATTTATTATATATGATATAAGCAGCATGAGCCGTATTCTAACTGGAAAAGGAGTAATCTCTAAATTTTGACAAATAGGAAGTAGTTAAATGATTCTTGCTTTTCCCACTTAGGAACTTAACTGACTTTTTTAAACTGTCATGTAAGAATTCCTCCCATGCACATATTCTTGGTGTCTCCAAAGTCAGACTATAGTTACATGGACATCTGGCTGGAAATCTGCAGTGTAGGGGAGAGAGAGAGAGCAGCTGAGACTGAGAACCAGGGACAGAAACATTTCCAGCAGCAGCAGGACCTTCTTTATGGGATCCTGCTCCATCACTTGTGACAAACACCAAATTGAATGTTTGTGGGGACAAACTCTGAAAGGGTAATAACCCGTGCTGAGGCAGTGTGAGAATGATAAATGTTTTATTGTCTTTATTTTTCTCACATCATTTGCCCGTTAGACTTACAAGGTGAAATTAGCAACCTTCCGAGGTGGAATTTGTCTTGCCGAATTTTAGCTCACTCAAATGTTGAGTGGGATGGTGTGCCCAAGTAAAACACATGAATTCAGATACCTGGGGATGTTTATGTCCAGAATGATGTTTGAACTGTCACTATAGCTGGTGAAGAGCTAGTCAGTGCTGCTGGTGGTTCCTAGGGAGCTATTGGAGCAGTCCTAGTGCTTGCTGTTTGGTGAGCAGTATTGTCCCCAGGCTCTATGGGCTGAGTGACATGTCTCCCCTGCACATAAGGAGAAGCTTGGCATGCAGGGACTCAACTCAAACTGTCTGATTTCAGGCCCTTTGAGCTGCTATAAGTACTCTCTGGCCCTAGGCTGCTGGCCAGGGAGAGGGCAGGTCTGCAGCAGGATGTTTCATGCCTAGGGCAGATTGACCAACACTGGAGGTTGATGGCAAGGAACTGAATCATGGTCCAGCGACCTCAGCTAACCTGCATCGATAAGCTCCCTCTGTAATCAAGGAAGACAGGAGCCTTAAGCAACATTTTCATTTAATCTATCATAAATGCTTATTTTAGGATGATACAAAATCTAATTTCTCCCCAATGATAATTTAAAGGTGACTGGTTATGACTTACATAACTAGCATTTGGAGCCTTGTGCTAGAAAAGAATCACACAGATTTGGTAGGAAGGAGGAGGTCACCTCTACCTGTTTATGGTGTAACTTTACTGATATCAGGAGAGTAACACCATGGGTACATTTAACCAATGTCCACTGAAACAGAAAGCAAGATAACTAATCAAACAAGTGAACCAGGCGTTATCTCTCAGTGATCATATAACAGATGGCAGACAATATGGAGAGGGGAACACACAAAGAGAGATATTAATTTAAGACAGACAGATAGATAGAGCAATGCTTTCAAAAGTAATAAATGACTCAAATTGAAGGCTAATTTTCAAATCCACTTTCAGAGACTTATGGGTTCAGCTTTGCATGGAAAAAAAAAATACATGGAAAAGAAGGGTCATTAATTGACATTTATTTTCTATCTGTAAAAGAAAAAAAGGCACAACTACATTTTTCTTGAGCCATTTTTTCTCTAAAGTTGGTAAATATTACAGTGCTCCTGGTGAAACTGAGACAAGGTATGTAAAAAAAAAAAGATGAAAATTTTGTTTTCTTTTTTAAAAATGGAAGAATAATAAGTGGGAGAGTGTTTATTTTTCGTTTTGTTTCATTTCAGAAAACGATGAGACTAGTTCGTCTCTAAAAGATAGAGAAATCGGAATCCGAAGATCCTCCAGCAACAAACATGCAAATATATTTGTCACCACTAGATGGTACTTAAAGCACAGAGTTGAAATTGACTGCTCTACTGTGAGATGTATACTCAGGGTACCTGTGTCACAGGCTTAGCGAAGTCGAGGTTGTTTTTTTATTATTTTCACCATATCCAGAAGGGAAAAAAAAAAAAAAAAAAAAAAAAAAAAAAAAGGGTCTAAATCTCTTCTGTGCCTTTTTTGACTTAAAAGAAAAATGGACATGGCAAAAGTGTTCCTGATTAGATTGGTACAAAAAGATGATACATTCTTTCTGGATGAATCAGGAGATATGAGGTTCTGTCACTCTTTAGAGATAGGCTTGAAATACTAAGCTTAAATTTATAGCTTCTTGAATGAGCCACAGGACTCTGTTTACTCATAGAGTAGAATTGGGTGCAGTTCCAGCAGTTCTTCTGTGTGATCAGTTACTTTATCACTTTGATCAGTTCAGAAGATACAATAACTCTCTTTTTTAATACATCCTACTACAGTAGATCCTTTATCAGCCTTCTTTGGTTTTAATCACACTTTTGGGGCAGGAATTCTCTCCCCAACTCTCTCTTTCACATGCATGCAAACATATGTCCATGCTCCCATTAATGCCTCTGTGTTGCTTTTTGACTTTTTGCAAGTTTTATATTTTCTGGGAGAAAGGCTGGAAGAGATAGGGAGCAGGATCTAGAGAAAAGATAGCTCAATTGCAGTTGCTCCTTTTTTTTCCAGCTCTAGTTTCCAGAAAGGACAATCTATTTCCAAAAGTGACTAGAGGACAAATTTCCATCTACAGGAATGATATCTCAGTGATTACTTGGAAATTTGGAAATATACCTTGGCTGCAGATTTTGGAATTTCAGTCCAACTTTGAAGCCTTATGACTTAAAACTGCTATTCACTCTGTGCTGGGTAACCTCTCCCATTCCATCCCAGGCTCAATAGTTTAATCTGGTGCTTTGTTTTAGGTTCATTCCCCATATAAATTTTCAAAGCAAAGAGGAACAGTGGAGACATCAGTGAAATTTTCCAGGAAATAATGAATAACAAATATCTCCCTGTAGTTCCTCCTGTTGAAGACCCTGCTGTGCAACTGGGAGCATTTCTTCCTGACCTCTTCTGCCAATAAACTGTCCCTGGAGGTATGCAGATCAATACTGTTTCTTAGTGTACATGAAAAGGTTAGTCTGATTCTTATTCTTTAAAAAAAATGCCACTAGATCTTTTCTAAAAGTACCTCTAAGTGATTTGCCTCTGAGATATTCTATGCCATTGAGCTCCAAGGCATCCAAATATTTGTTTGGTATCTCTGATTATCCAACAACAACAGAAAAAAAAGAACAAACAGTGTTGCTATATCTTTATGCAAACAACCATGAATGACATAAAGGTTGGAAAGGTGCACCTAAAGATGTTATAAAGCATTAGATCACCAGAGAGTTAGTAGGGAATGACTTTGTTACTAAGACCTAATAACTGTTGTTTAGGAGAAGGTGAGTCTCTGGCTGTTTCTTCATAATTCTTTGTTTGTCTATGACAAAACCAACAGTTTTGGGCCTGATCCAAACCTCTTTGAGCACAGGACAAGTTCTCCCTGAGGATAAAGTCTGTTTATTGGCTTCATGGCAGCCCCTATGAGCAGGAACTTTTTTTCACAAGAAAAGTTTCAGGAGTAACTGTAACATTGATCACATCATTGAGAATTTTTCTTGCACAGTGACTGCACCAGAGGACTTGGCTTTGGTAATGAGGGCAAGTGTGGAACCTTTGAATATGAGTTTTACCTTTCAGTTTCTGAGTTTAACCATGTGCTGACTGAGAGTTGCTTATTTTCTAGAATCGAGGTTTTCAGAAGTAAACTGGGCAGTTTTTATTTTATTCTGTGATGTTTCATAAAGATGCATTACAATATCTTCAGAAGTTACACACTTGTACCTATTGGCCAGATAAGTCCTGTAACACCAAGGGGGTTAAGGCATGGGACCTGATATAAGCATGCTTGAAAACACTTTGCTCTTTCTTCCAATTGGTAAATTCTATTTCATTAGTTCCAACTTGCCTCCAAGTCCCTGAAATTCCTTTCCTTTTTTTCCAGAACTGCATCACTCCTAGCTCAACCATGAAAGTATTCACCATTGTTCTTCTCAGAGCAAATCCTATCTGTTCCTGTTTATGTGTTCCTCCGTCTGTCTGTCTGATCTGCTGCTTCACATTCAGGATGGGAATACTGTTTGGATTATTTCTTATGCCTCTTGAACAACTGCAGACCTTTTCTTGAAGGAGCCAAACTTATCCATGATGGTGAAACTTCACTGACTTCAAGGAAGATATGTAAGGGATGAATTTGATCACGATCTTCCCTGGAGACTACTCCAGATACAAAATGTGTATCTGTACATAAGAACAATCAGAGATGGGGAGGGGAATCAAAGGTAAGTTTTTGCAGAGATTGTTCCAGGACAACAGTAAATCATACACTCATTCCTGCACTGCACAGAATACGCTAAAGGAGAGCAAGAAAAATGAAGGAACATGCAATTCTGCCCACTTCAGCAGTTAGGCTTTTGTTAGAATACTCTTAAGCAATTACAAAGCTGCCAGGACTGTATTTAATTAAATATATAAATATCAGTACAAAAATAAAACCCAAGCAACACTTACATCATGCCTACAAGGTGTTATTGTTCTGTTTATTTTTTACAGATGGACATTTCGTCAGGGAGAAACTTGCCAAGTGCTGTGTGAAAGAGAGGGAAAAGGAAATAGAGAGATGTAGTGAAAATAAATTTTGATGCTACAGGAAAAATGGCAACTCTTATGATTCAGAGAGACAAACACAGTACAGTGCACATGTGATAGGGAAGTGTGACTTGAGTTCCTACTTAAGGCTTCACTGAAATTGCCCAGTACTTACGGGAAAACAGATGACAGAGTAATTAGAGATGGTGCATATAATTTATCATCCATGGTCTTGATCTTCCTGTAGCTGATTTGAATGACCAGATGATTTTTACTAGTCGACTAAATATCTGGGGGGAAGGGTGGGGGAAACAGAGGTGAGTACAAAAAAAACCCCTCTTTTTTGCCTAGAATCATGAATCTTTAACCCCTAAAAGACAAAAAACATGCCTGCAGATGTTCAGGTTAGGGGAAATACAGTCAGCCAGCACCTATGGCTCTGCTGCTCTTTCTGAAAGAGGTTTTGCACACCAAGAAGCACTTAACTGCACAGATACACCCAGGAAAGTACAGGGCTGCTTTTGCTCCTCATGGATGGAGAGTCCAGCTTTCTATGATTTCATGAGCACACTAAGGCTTTGCCTACAGGCCAGACACAATCCTGAAGGGACTTGTCCTCATGGGGTCTTGCAGGCTGCTGAATCCTGCCTAGTGGAAAAGCTGGGACAAGGTTTGATCCTGGGCTTTTTTGGCATTAGTGAGACTAGTTAAAAACATGCATATAGTCAATATTTTAAACTGCAGCTAGCGTTGGGCAGGATGACTCAGAGGCATAGTGATACAGGATATGCTTTATATCCTCTTGGCTATCTTGAAAACAGGAATGCATTCACACTGAGTGAGATTTTATGAAATATTAGTGTGCTACATGGAGGCAGCCAAGGCATGGTTCTTTCTTATCAGCCAGTAATGCGACCTAACATACCTGTCCACTCTGCAAAATTATTTTTGATGGCACTCAAAACCGTCAGGTACTGACTGGAAACCACATATCCTTCCTCAGCATCTACTCAGTTATGCCAGTGTTGTGGTGGTTTTCTTCTGCCCAAGGAGAGGGACCGAGTCTGTTACTGCAACTCACAATTCACGGCCTTGAGAGATGCACCTGCAGGTACCATGAATCTGTGATGGCTCCCAGACACAGGGTTTGGTCTTTA
>NW_010338165.1:11092-11903 GCF_000700745.2 Antrostomus carolinensis
TGGGCTGGAGTCCTGGTCTGAGTGCTTTTACAAAGGAAGGTAGTCACCCCAAACTGACATGGCCTGTGTGTGCTGCTTTCCCATTGTTTTACGCATGCTTCGTGTCAAAAGTGGTTAAGATGAAATAACAGCTGGATTTTTCTTTCACCCCCTAAAAGCTGTGGCTACAGTTTTCAGAAAGGCTAAAGGAATTAAATATCCATTTATTTTTCAAGTGAAAAGTCCGAATTTCTGACCTAAGCCTAGAATGTAAATGTCTTGCTTGCTGTATTTTAGCCTCAGAACCGATCATGTGTTGGGTTTATCCATGCTTCTTTATTCCCTGAACCATGCCATAGTATTCATTATCCTAGTAACAGACTCTTATGTTAATTTACAAAGAGAAAAACTCAGGGACATCCATAAGCTCCCACACAGAAGCATTGAGGAGGAAAGAGTTTGGCACTGGGTGCACTTTCTGTATTTTCCTCAGACTGTCTCAGGTAGTGGCTGCAAAATGAAAATGTTCCACTGATAAACACTTGTGAATGGTAGGTGAAAGAAGCCCTCATTTCAGGTGCAAATCCGATAGCTTCCCCTGTGGTTGCAGGGAGAGGATTAGTTCCCTTTGCCACACGCTTCTCGTCCTCCCACCTCCCCCCCCCCGCCCCCAACCCCTTCAGGATCTGTATCCGAACCCTCCATCTGAACCAAAAAGCTATATCTGTCCCTTAGTAAAACATCTTTTATTTGCCAACTTGTTTTTCCCACAGACTCCTGCTCCCTTTTGTGTTAGCGCTAATGTTCCGAATGTCTACACCGCGTAGCCGAT